>NC_064858.1:37137132-37437132 GCF_024139225.1 Suncus etruscus | reverse complement strand
AGTCCAAAAAATTATCCATTTCTTCCAGGTTTTCATATTTAGTGGCATAGTTTCTCAAAGTAGTTTCTGATTACCCTTTGAATCTCTACCATATCAGAAGTGATTTCTCCTTTTTCATTCCTAATACGAGTTATCGTTTCTCTCTCTTTCTTTGTTAGTTTTGCCAGTGGTCTATCAATCTTGTTTATTTTTTCAAAGAACCAACTTCTGTTTTTGTTGATCTGTTGGATTGATTTTCGGGTTTCCACTTTATTGATTTCTGCACTCAGCTTTGTTATTTCCTCTGTCTCCCTATTTTTGGGTCCTTTTGTTGAGTATTTTTAATTCTATGAGCTGCATCAATAAGCTATTCAGTTAAGACTCTTCTTCTTTCCTGATGTGTGCTTGCAAAGCTATAAATTTTCCTTTCAGTACTGCTTTTGCTATGTCCCATAAGTTCTTATAGTTTGTGTCTTTAATGGCATTTGTTTCCAGGAACCATTTGATTTCCTCCTTGATTTTATCTCGGACCCACTGGTTATTCAGTATGAGGCTGTTTAACTTCCAGGTGTTAAATTGTTTCTTCTGAGTTCCTTTGGAATTCACAAATAATTTCAGAGCCTTGTGGTCAGCGAATGTAGCCTGCAAAAATTCTATCCTCTTGATATTATGGAGGTATGTTTTATGTGCCAGCATGTAGTCTATCCTGGAGAATGTCCCATGTACAATGGATAAGAATGTGTATACAGGTTTCTGGGGATGGAGTGTACTATATATATATATATCCACCAGACCTCTTTCTTCCATTTCTCTTTTCAGATCTAGTATATTCTTGTTGGGTTTCAGTCTGGTTGACCTGTCAAGTGTTGAAAATGCCATGTTGAAGTCTCCCACAATTATTGTGTTATTATTGCTATTATTTTTCAGATTTGTCAACAGTTGAATTAAATATTTTGCTGGCCCCTCATTCGGTGCATATATGTTTAGGAGAGTGATTTCTTCCTGCTGTACATATCCCTTGATTAATACAAAATGTCCATCTTTGTCCCTCACAACTTTCCTAAGTATACATTTTACATCATCTGATATTAGTATGGCCACTCCAGCATTTTTATGGGTGTTGTTTGCTTGGATAATTTTCCTCCAGCCTTTTATTTTGAGTCTATGTTTGTTCTGACTATTCAGGTGCTTTTCTTGTAGGCAGCTGAAGGTTGGATTGAGTTTTTTGATCCATTTAACCACTCTGTGTCTCTTAACTGGTGCATTTATTTCATTGACATTGAGAGAAAGAATTGTCCTGGGAGTTAGTGCCATCTTTATATTGAAGTTTGGTGTGTCTGTTGGTCAGTCTTGTCTTAAAGTAGGCCATTCAGTTTTTCTTTTAAGAATGGTTTTGAGTCTGTAAAGTTTCTGAGCTGTTGTTTGTCTGTGAAACCATGTATTGTTCCTTCAAACCTGAAAGTGAGTTTTGCTGGGTGCAATATACTAGGCGAAGCATTTATTTCATTGAGTTTTATTACTATGTCCCACCACTGTCTTCTGTTCTTGAGTGTCTCCGGTGACAAGTCTGCAGTAAATCTCAAAGATGTTCCCTTGAATGTAATTTCTCTTTTTGATCTTGCTGTTTTCAGAATTCTGTCTTTATCTGTTGGATTCGTCATTGTGACTAGGATGTGTCTTCGGGTGTTTTTTGTGGGGTCTTTTTTAGTTTGTACTCTTCGGGCATGCAGGATTTGTTCACATTATTCTTTAGCTCTGGTAGTTTCTCTTTAATGATGTTCTTGACTGTTGATTCTTCCTGGATATATATATATATATATATATCCTGGGTCTCTGGGACTCCAATGATTCTTAAGCTATTTCTGTTGAGTTTATCATATACTTCTATTTTCATCTGTTCCCATTCTTTGAGTAATTTTTCCATTGTTTGATCATTTGCTTTAAGGCTTTTTTCCAATTTATTCTGCTGTATGGAATTGTTATTCATCTCATCTTCCAGTGTACTAATTCTATCCTCAGCTGCTGTTAACCCGTGGGAAAGCTCAACCATGTTTCTTTAAATTCATCTACTGATTTTTTCAGACCTGATATTTGACCTGAAATTTTAGTTTGAAGTTTTTTGATTTCTATCTTCATATTCTCTTGATTCTTATTAGTGTTCTCTTCTATACTTTGTTTGAGTTCTTTGAACATCTTCTATATTGCGACTCTACACTCCTTATCTGAGAGACTGACTAGTTGGTTGGTCATGTTCAAGTCATCATAGTTGCCATTGTCATTCTCTATGTCTGGCACTGGCCTGCGTTGTTTCCCCATTGTTACACTTGTATTGTGGTTTTTCTACATGTTGTGGTTGTATTCATTGGCTAAATGATGTGCACGGCTGCGAATAGAAGTGTAGCATCCGCGATCTTCTGGCTCCTCCCTTTCTGGGCATGTAAACTCACCTCCAGGGAAGGCGAGCTGTCTGCAGGTGAGCCACACACAGGATGAAATCAGGCCGAAAATGCAGTACAGCACAGAAGACAGGCAGATAGGGGTGCTGGCATCTGAGTTCCCAGAATCCTTTAGATATTTAATCCTAGTCTGAAATGGGTAATCCCCTCAGATGGTTGGGGCTTCCCATACTCTTACTTACAAAGGTGAAAAAGCTTGAAGCCTCCAAAACCTTTACTGTGGTCTCCCGGGTCACCCAGAAAATTGACAGTCACCTCTGAAACAGGCAGGATCACCAGCAGGAATGCTGATGAAATCCAGTCTCAGGCAGCTGAAAACAGTATGACCCAAGATGGCTTCTGCACCCTTCTGACTCCTGGCAGAAACCAGCAGATCAGTGTGTGTATGTCCTGACCCACCTCTGAAGCAGGCAGGATCACCGGCAGGAACGCAGATGAAATCCAGTCTCAGGCAGCTCTGAAGCAGGCAGGATCACTGGCAGGAACAATGATGAAATCCAGTCTCCGGCCAGAAATGGATAAATTTTTGAACTCATATAACCTTCCACAGCTGAATAAAAAAGATGCAGCAAATCTAAAACCCCCATCACTATTACAGAAATTAAAACTGTACTAAAATTTGCCCAAAAACAATAAAAAAATTTGCCCAAAAACAAAAGCCCAGGTCCTGATGGATTCACAAATTAACTCTTCCAAACATTTCAAGAGGAACTACTGTGAATCCTTACCAGGCTCTTTAATGAAATTGAAAAAACAGGAACAATTCCAAATAGCTTTTATGAAGCCAACACCCTGTTAATACCAAAACCAGATAGAGATGCTGCCAAAGAGAAAATTACAGCCTAATATTACTGATGAACACAGATGCAAAGATCCTCAACAAAATCCTGGAAAACAGGATCCAATGCCTCATCAAAAAATCATTCACTATGAACAAGTTGGTTTCATCCCAGGAATGTAAAGTTGGTTTAATATCTGTAAATCTATAAACATAATACACAGCATCAACAACAAAACAAAAACCATGGTCATATCAATAGACGCAGAGAAAGCATTTGATAAGGTTCAACACCCATTCGGATGAAAACTCTCAGCAAGTTAGGAATGAAAGGAACCTTTCTCAATGTATTTAGGGCCATATACCACAAGCCAATGGCAAATATTACCTTCAATGGAGACAAACTAAAAGACTTTCCTCTAAACTCTGGTACAAGACAAGGCTGTCCTTCCTCACCACTCCTATTCAACATAGTACTGGAAGTACTTGCTATAGCGATTAGGCAAGAAAAACATATCAAGGGAATCCAGATAGGAAAGAAAAAAGTCAAGCTCTCACTGTTTGCAGATGACATGATACTCTATTTAGAAAACCCTAAAGACTCTACCAAAAAGCTTCTAGAAATAATAGATTCATATAGCAATATGGCAGGATACAAAATTAACATGCAAAATCTACGGCCTTTTTATACACCTATAATAACAAGGAAGAAATGGACATTAAGAAAACAACCCCATTCACATTAGTGCCACAGAAACTCAAATATCTTCGAGTCAACCTGACTAAAGATGTGAAGGATCTATACAAATAAAACTATAAAAATCAGCTCCAAGAAATAAGAGAGGGCATGCAGAAATGGAAACACATACCGTGCTCATGGATTGGCAGGATCAACATCATTAAAATTGCAATATTACTGAAAGCATTGTACAGATCTAACATGATTCCTCTAAAGATACCCATGACATTCTTCAAAGAAGTGGATCAAACACTTCTGAAATTCATTTGGAACAATAAACACCCTCGAATAGCTAAAGCACTCCTTGGGAAAAGGAATATGGGAGGCATTACTTTCCCCAACTTTAAGCTGTATTACAAAGCAATAATTATCAAAACAGCATGGTATTAAAATAAAGACAGACCTTCAGATCAGTGGAATAGTCTTGAATACTCAGAGAATGTTGCCCAGACATACAAACACCTAGTTTTTTTTTTATAAAGAAGCAAGAAATCCTAAATGGAGCAAGGAAAGCATCTTTATCAAGTGGTGTTGGCACACTGGTTAGTCACTTGCAAAAAGAAAAGAAACTCAGACCCCCTGCTAACACCATTTATGAAGGTAAAATCCAAATGTATTAAAGACCTTGATATCAGATCTGGAACTATAAGGTTTATAGAACAGCATGTAGGTAAAACAGTCCAGGACATTGAAAATAAAGGCATCTTTAAGGAGGAAACAGCACTCTCCAAACAAGTTGAAGCAGAGATAAATAGATGAGACTATATTAAGCTGAGAAGCTTCTGCACCTCAAAGGTGATAGTGCCTAGAAAAAAAGCCACACACCGAGTGGGAGAAATTATTCACCCAATACCCATCAAATAAAGGAATAAAATCCAAAATATACAAGGTACTGAGAAAATTTTACAAGAAAAAAACATCTAACCCCATCAAAAAATGGGGAGAAGATATGTACAGACACTTTGTAAAAGAAGAAATGAAAGTGGCCAAAAGGCACATGAAAAGATGCTCCACATCACTAATTGTCAGGGAGATGCAAATCAAAACAACTATGAGGTACCACATCATGCTACAGACAATGACACACATCACAAAGAATGAGAACAAGCAGTGCTGGTGGGGATATGGAGAGAAAAGTACTCTTTTTCACTGCTGGTGGGAATGCCTTCTCGTCCAACCTTTATGGAAAGATTATCGAGATTCCTCCAGAAACTGGAAATTGAGCTCCCAATATGATCCAGCTATACTCTTCCTAGGGATATACCCGAGGAACACAAAACTACAATACAAAAATCCCTTCCCACACCTATATTGAACTGTTTTAATCAAGAACAAAGTTGGTACCGGGGCTGGTTTCTCTCTTCTCCTTGGCTCCACACTATACTGTCCACTGTTTTGGGACCCCTCGTTAGCCTCATGCTGCTCCTTTCCCTTGGCCCATGGGCTCTCCGCAAACTCACGGACCTTGTTAAAAATCTGGCAGATGATAAGGAAAAAACCTCTGTTCAGGTTCACTGCCAACTAGCCCCACGTGATTCCTGTGAAAACTTGGCTATAGTCACCAAGCCGCCCTTCCAGCCACTAAGTTTCCAGGAGATTGAGCGCATCGCTAACAAACGGAGCTCGCTCTGGTCTTTGTGCTCTCGGCTGTGGAGATGCCTACGACGAGATTAGTAGGGTCCCAGTTAGGGCATGGCCCCAAAAGGCTACGGCGTATAATTCGGACCTCCGTGCACACCCACCGCGTCTGTAGTCATCATTTTAAATGCGGCTGATGGCCATGTCCGACCTGGTCAAACCCTATAGCCTAAGACAGGGTCTTCCACCCGCTCACGACTTTCCTTCTTTTATTAGAAGAGAAAGGGGGAGATGTTGGAGACAGTGTCCTGTCAGAGATCAATTTTTCTGTCTTCTGTCTTTATGCAGCTTTTTTTCATCTAAAAGCTGCCTACGTGCAGGTTCTGCCGTGCGTCCTTGAGCTAACAGGAAAGGTATTTTGCAGCTGAAGAATATTCTCTTTGAAGCCAGAGAGAAAGTAAACACCCTGATACCATTCCCAGATTTAGGCTAACTCCCTTTAGCTTCTTTCCAGAGTTAATGGCTATGCTACAAGACTTGCCCCATCACAAACTGCTGTTAGTTCCGGATAAGTGAGCTGCAGACCCCACTTTAGGGTCATAGGGCAATCCTTTGAAAGCTGCTGACTTGGGAATGACTGTAAAATTGTCACTCCTTCTCCCTCCCCTCTGGAAGACGATTTTCTGCCTTTGTCTCATGGCTTTCGTGCCAAAATGTATGATTGACACTGTCTTTTTACCGCCCATTTCTCCTCCTCTATATAAGAGATGCTGGACCCCAATAAAGATTACCTTAGACCGGTTATATCGCCTGAGGTCATTATTACTAACCTCTCTCAGATTTGTTACAGGTGTGGTTATTCTTCTGACCCAGCCAAATAAAGGTGCGGACGTCCGAGAGACTCCCAGCCGCTTCCCGCTGGCCGGGCCCCTCCGGGGGGGCTTGCAGGACCCCGCACAGCACTATTTTCAATAGACAGATTATGGAAACAACCAAGATTTCCTTCAACAGATGAATGGCTAAAGAAACTGTGGTATGTATACACACTGGAATATTATGCAGCCGTCAGGAGAGATGAAGTCATGAAATTTTCCTATACATGGATATACATAGAATCTATTATTCTGAATGAAATAAGTCAGGGGGAGAGAGATAGACACAGAATAGTCTCACACATCTATGGATTTTAAGAAAAATGAAAGATATTTTTAAAATAATTCTCAGAGACAAAAGTGATGAGGGTTAGAAAGTGAAGCTCATGACATGAAGCTCACCACAATGAGTAATGGGTGCAGTTAGAGAAATAACTACATTGAGAACTAACCTAACAATGTGAATGAATGAGGGAAGTAGAAAGCCTGTCTCGAGTACAGGTGTGGGTGGGGTGGGGAGGAGGGAGATTTGGCACATTGGTGGTGGGAATGTTGCACTGGTGAAGGGGGGTGCTCTTTATATGACTGAAATCATACAACTACAATCATATTTCTACTCATGGTATTTAAATAAAATAATTATAAAAACAAAACAACAACAAAAAGAAACAAACAAAAAGAAACACATCTAAATGATCAGAACAGGGGCCAGAGATAGCATGGAGGTAAGGTGTTTGCCTTGCATGCAGAAGGTCGGTGGTTCAAATTCTGGCATCCCATATGGTCCACCGAGCCTGCCAGGAGTGATTTCTGAGCATGGAGCCAGGAGTAACCCCTGAGCACTTATGGGTGTGACCCAAAAACAAAAAAAATTAAATAATAAATAAATAAATAAAAGATCTGAGAAAGCATAGACTCAAATTCAAATACTGGAAGAAAATTATTAACAGAAGAAGAAGAAGAAGAAGAAGAAGAAGAAGAAGAAGAAGAAGAAGAAGAAGAAGAAGAAGAAGAAGAAGAAGAAGAAGAAGTAAACACAAACCTTTTGAAGGAGTTGCTGAGTTTGTTGGTGTTGTTTAGTCTTCTTTCTGTGTTTTTATTGTTTTATAATTGCTGGTTGTGGGGAGTGTTTGTTCTTTTTTTGTTGTTTTGTTTTGCATTTTTGCTGCTGCTTTGTTGTTTTTTTTTGTTTTTTTTTTGTTTTGGTACCATTTTATTCTTTTTTTCTCTTTCTCCTAAATTGAGGAGCTGGAGAGGTACCATGGATGTAAGGTGTTTGCCTTGCATGCAGAAGGTTGATGACTAGAATCCTGGCATCCCATATGGCTCTCTGAGCCTGCCAGGATTGATTTCTGAGCAAAGAACCAGAAGTAACCCCAGAGTGCTGCTGGGTGTGACCCAAAACCAAAACAATAAAAATAAATTGATATTTATATCACCTAGACAAACTCCTTCTATTTTTTTCCTTTTCCCTTTTCTCTTCGTATATCTCCAACAAAACCACATTACTGGAGTCATCTTGTTCAGTCTTATAATTTGAGGGGGGATGGATGACACCAGAACCAGACATTCATATGAACATTTAGTGGAAATAAAAAATAAAAGATCAGACATGAACACAAAACCCAAATTCAATGACAACATAATCAATACCCAATCAACAACAAGCTGTAAAATAGGGGACCAGTTACACTAGCATTATGGGAGGTTATGGAGGGAGATATGGGATGTATGCTGGGAACAGGAGTGGAGGAAGGACAACCTTAGTTGTGGGAATGACTCTCATTTATTGTCACAATGTGCCTTAAATATTACTGTGAAAGATATGTAATTCAATTTGGCTACAATAAAAATTAAAAAAAAAAAGAAAATAGTGGAGTGGCCACTGGAGTGGCCATAATAATATCAGATGAAACAAACATTAGACTAAAAAAAAGTTATAAGAAAGATTTCAGATTAATCAAAGGATATTTACAACAACTGCTAAAGTTATATGCACCCAATGAGGAACTGGCAAAATATTTAATAAAACTGTTGATAAATCTGAAAGAAGAGATCTAAAGCTATACAATAATAGTTGGTGGTTTCACCATTGCCCTGTCACTCCATGATAGGTGAACCAGGTTGAAACCCAACAAAAATATATTATCTCTAAAAAAATGGAAGTAAACTAATATGTATATATTATTTATATACATTATATATATTATACATAATATATATTACTCTACTTTAGCATTTCAGCTCCAGAAAACTGGATACACATTCTTCTCCAAAGCACCTGAATTATTCTCCAGGATAGACTACAGATGATGGCTAAAGAAACTGTGGTACATATACACAATGAAATACTGCGCAACCATCAGGAAATATGAAGTCATGAAATTTACCAATACATGGATGGACATGGAAACTAGTCTTCTGAGTGAAATAATTCAGAGGGAGAGATAGACACAAAACAGTTTCACGTATCTATGGGATTTAAAAAGTGAAAGATAGTCTTGTAATTATACCCAGATACAATAAAGATCAGGGTGTTCTTTTTTGATAATTATAATTTTTATTTTGACCAAAGTGGATTACATATCTTTCACAGTAACATTTTAGGTACATAGTGACATTGAATAAGGGGATTCCTACCACCAAAGTTGTCCTCTCTCCACCCCCGTTCCCAGCATGCATCCCATATCCTCCTCCCTTACCCCCCAGGTTACTAGTATAAGTGGCTCCCATCTGTGTCTAGTTTGTTGTAGATTGGGTATCAATTCTGTTGTCATTGGCTTGGGATTTGGTGTTTAAGTCCTATCATTTATATTAGTACTTAGTGATCATACAACTGCTTGGCCTTTTCCCTCCATTATTTCCCCCTTAATTTGAGAGTCGGAAATAGGGCCTGGAGAGATAGTACAGTAGTGTTTGCCTTGCAAGCAGCCTATCCAGGACCAAAGATGGTTGGTTCGAATCCTGGTGTCCCATATGGTCCCCCGTGCCTGCCAGGAGCTACTTCTGAGTAAACAGCCAGGAGTAACTCCTGAGCATCGCTGGGTGTGGCCCAAAAACAAAAACAAAAAGAGTCGGAAATAGATCATTCAAGTTTTGTGGTTCTGTTTGAAAAAAAGAAAAAAGAATAAAATGGAATAAAAAACAGGCAAGCAAAAAATAGGCGGAGTCCTTCTAGAGGCTATAAATATAAGTTTGAGAGAAGAAAGTGAAATAGGGAGACAAACACAACAATACAAAAAGAAATAAATCAAACAAAAAAATCCAAAAAGAACTATAGCAATAAATAGAACCACCACACAATAACCACAGTCCTGAAATAAACCAAAAAAAAGAAAAAGCACAGAAAAAGAGAAAACAACAACAATAATAAAACCAGAAAAATTATTTTGTGCTGCTTCTTTCTTTTTTCTGCATGGGCACAGTAAATATTGGGGAAATTAGAAAGGGAATGCCCTAGGCCTAAGAGATACAGGGTTGCTCCACCCTTGAAGTATACTGTCATGGGATTAACTACAGACTCCATATATGTTCATTTACTCTCCCCTAGATTCATTTATGGTGCTCCTTCATTTCTGCTCCTTCATGGAGATGAAGCAGACCTCTGTATCTAGAGATCTTGGTATCTGCACAGGTCAAAGAATGGAGACTATAATGAACTCTTTCTTTATGGTTCTAGAAGTTCTATTCCATCATTGTTGCTTTAATATGTCTTCTGTAGTTTGTACTTTTGGTTTCTGCAGTGATCCTAGGATGAAGCCTAGGATAAAATCTTTTGTTATGTTTCCAGAAGACCTGTTCAGTTGCAGTTCTCAGTCAGACTTCTGGAATTAGAGATCTTGGTTGTTGTACAGATCGTAGGCAACATTCTAGACTAGGGCTTTATTATTGGTCCCAGGATACTTTCTGCCCAGTCATGGTTGTCACTGTTAGACTTCTGTAGATAGCGATCTTGGCTTTTGCACTGATCAAAGGATGACAAGTCTTCTGATTTCATCTTATCATTAGATGGTGAGGTAAGACAGCCTGCTCTTGGATCAAGATGTTGCCATTTCCTTATTGGCAGGATATCATATCAAAACTTGCTCATGTTGGCATCATAGCAGAATTAAAAATGCCCCAGAGGGAGTTTGGTTCCTGGAACTGTTTCGGAGAACTGTGTTGGTTTCATGTCTGAGATCTAGGGTTTGGGGTTGGACAGTAGCTGTCTAATCACAGGGATTCTAAGTTGGGTCCACATGATATATATTCAAGGTGGAAGGTGCCACTGTATTGTAAAAAACTACGACTTATCCCTAGTAGATAAGAGCTTGTTTCTATACATAAAATTTCCCCTTTTTTAGTATGCCTTTGCAGGAAGAAATGGTGCTATATTATATTGCTGGTGCATTTGGGGGTGGGAGTGTCAGACTCCATCCTATCTGTGCCTTGGTTTAATATATATATATATATATATATGTGTATATATAATTAAAAATTAGTTTTTTGGTTTTTTTTTAATTTTTATTTTGATCATAATGGTTTACATAGTGTTGACAATAATATTTTAGGTACATATTTACATAAAATCAGGGGGGATTCCCATCACCAAATTGTCCTCCCTACACCTCCGTTTCTGTCCTACCTCCCATTTCCTCTTCCCTCATCCCAGGTCGGCTAGAATATGTGGTCCCCTCTGTATCTAACCCACAACTTAGTAGTCTTGCACCTGTTTGGTCTTGATGCCTCCCTTAGTTCCCCCTCTAACTGGAGGCAGGACTAGCTAGTTCAATTTGCGTGGTTTTGTTTGAAAAAGAGAAAAGTAATAAACTGGGGTAAGGATCTAATACCCCGAAACTGGGCGGAATCCTTCTAGAGGATCTCATCATCGATTTGAGAGATGGAGAAAAAGAAGGTGAAACACTCCACCAGTACCAAAGGAAGTGTCAAATATCTAGTGAGGGCTTGAGCCGTATCGATAAGCACCACAAAAAAAAAAAAAAAAACAGGCAAACAAACAAACAACAAAAAGCAAAACCAGCAAAAACAAACAAACAAAAAAAACACGCCATGGTCTTGAAATGAGAAACATGGCATAGCACATAACGAAAGAAAAGAAAGGAAGAGAAAATATAAGTATGGTTGGGGACAATTTCAATAATCACTCCCAAACAGAGAAATCGACCAAAATAGATAGGTGAATACAAATAATAACAACAATAATAAATGGAGGTAAAAAATATATAGATAATAACCAAGGTTTTGTGCTTTTTGTATTTTTATTTTTTCCCTCCTGCCCTGGCACAGTAAATATTGGGGTCATTCGAAAAGGAATTCACTTGGCCTAAGAGATATGGGGTTTCTCCGTCCTTGGAGCATACTGTCATGGGATCAACACTAGACTTTGCTCAGGAGCCTTTACTCTCCCGGTGGTGGTTTTTTTTTTTTTTTTTTTTTTTGGTGTGTGGAAGACTTCTGTTCTGTGTTTAGAGGTCTCAGTTTCTGCACAGCTCCTGAAGTGGGACTTATGATGAAGTCAGTCTTTGTGGTTCTAGAGGTTCTGTTACCTCCGTATCATTTTAATCCATCTTCTGTGGTTGGTGATCTTGGTCTTTGTCCTGATCCTAGGGTGGCACCTAGGATAGCATCTTTCTTTGTGCTTCCAAAAGCCCTGTTCCGTTACAATTTTCTCTGCCGGACCTTTGGGACTGGGGATCCTGGTTATTGTGCAGGTCATAGTTCAAACCCTAAACTAGGGCTTTTTTTTTTTTTTTGGTCCCAAGATGTATACCGTCTGGTCGTAGTTCTAGCAGCCAGTCAACTATAAATCACGATCTTGGCTTTTGGACCTACCAAAGGGTGCCAAGACTTCTGGTTGTGTCTTGTCGTTAGCTGGTAAGGTAGGTTAATCTGCTCTAAGGTCAGGATGTTCAGATTTTCCTCATTGTCAGGAAATCATGTTAGAGTTGGCCCTTGTTGTTGACCCCGCAGTATTAAGGCTGTCCCGGCTGGGATTTGTTTCTTGCCACTGTTGTGAGGAACTGTGCCGTTTCTATGTCTGGGATCCAGGGTTCAAGGCTGGATGAATGGTATCTAATCACCTGAGGTCTAAGTTGATTCCACATGACATATTTTCAAGGTAGGAGATATCCCTGTTTTGTAAACAACTATGAGTTCCCATCTCTAGTAGACAAGAGCTCTTTTTTTTTATGTGTAAGATTTCCCCTTTATTTGGTGTGCCTTTGCAGGGGGAAGTGGTGCTACATTATAATGTCTGTGTATTTGTGGGTGGACAGAGGGGATAACAGAAACAGGTCACATACCCAAAAGCGAGGAAAAGAAAAAAAAAAAAGGAAATAAAAATGTATGCGCTCACAAATGTATATGTAGGACAAACATTTAAAAAATAAATTAATTAATTAAAAAAAATTAAAAAATTAAAAAAAAAATTTAAGGTGAGTTAGTGAGGTTTTTTAAAGGACCAAAGTGGTGCAAAAGACTACCTTACATTTGGGGGAGAGTAGGTAAAGAGGTGGTGTATTACCAGTCTTATGCCTATGTTGGAGGTACAGTTTTTCCCATTGTCTTTTGGGTGTTTCCTGTGGTGTGTGGGTTCCCAGGCATCTTCCTATCCCACCCCCTGACCTTCTTCAGATTGGTAAAAATTTGTGGCAGGGAGGTCTTGGGAGAGTTCTTGCGTTGGGGATACTTTTGGACCTAGATCCGGTTTCAAGAAACAGTCCACGTTAGGGGGAGTTGGTAGGGAAGGCCGCACAGCATGAGTCCGCAGGGAGTTGGCTGTCTTTTCTTGTAGGAGACGAGGTGTGGGTTTGACTGGGTGTCCCCTCGCCTGGGTGCTGGGTACTGTTTCGTTGGGTAGGAGGTCGGCCTTGATGCCTAATAGATTAAGGATTGAGGGTGAAGAGTTTTAATATGGTGGGAGATCTGGATGGAATTGAGGGGTGAAGGGATAGTTGGATTTCCAGAGGGGAGACAGGGGAAGGTATATGGGAGGGGTATGCAGGGAGAGGAAAGAGAAAATACCTTAGAAAGAAAAGGAGAAGAGAAAGGGGAAAAAGTAAAGAGAAGAATAGAATTAAAAAAAAAAGTAGTGAGAAGAAAGGGGAGAATAGCAAGGGAATGCTGGTTAGGTTGAATGTGTTCGAAGAATAGAGCCTGTAGTTTAAGTCTGTACATCACAGGCACTGCTTCGGTGGTCTGACTGGTCACTTGCTTCAATTCCTAAAAGAAGGAATAACCTAGAGATAAAGTATATGTTAGAGAGTTTTCTCGTGGCCCTCTCGTAGTGCATGCTATGTATGGTATCTCGTGTGGTATCCCGAGTTGCCATCTTAGTTTGTCCGCCCTTTGTATCCAAGGGCGCCTGTGGACAGAAAAGCTGAGAGGTTATTTAAAATATAGTAAGATAAAGGCATTAAAACATAGTGCTATGGTATGCTGCCATTGCAGTCGTGATTTCCCTTGGTGTTCTATACTTGTGTTCCTGTATACGAACTCTAAGGGATTATTGTGGGCCTTTGTTTTGGAAGTCTGATTACTTACCTGTTCTCTTAATGCTGTTGTTTCTGTTGTTGCTGTTTTCTTTGTGGTATAATGTGTTGTCAAGTGTTTGTGTTGCGCCTTTTTCATGAATTTTGGACACTGCTCCCACGTATATGTTGAGTATTACAGTGTTCGAAGTTTCTACCCTGTTAAACCCTGTTATTTGATTGTTAGGTATTAGTTGTGTTTAAACTATATGTTCTAGGTGTTTCAGAATAGTGCCACCATTCTGTGTTTATCTTTTGTCTTCTGACTTACTTCGTTTAACATAACATGATCTAAGTCCATCCATGTTGCTGCAAAGTCTGTGATTGTATCGTTTCTGACTGCCATGTAATATTCCATTGTGTATATGTACCACATCTTAATGATCCATTCATCTGTTGTTGGACATCGAGGTTGGTTCCACGATTTGGCTATTATACTGAGTGCTGCAATAAATAGTGGGGTGCATACGTATTTTGGAATGAATGCCCTTCCATCTTGGGGGTATATGCCTAGGAGAGCAATTGCTGGGTCAAATGGCAGCTCAATTCTGAGTTCTTTGAGCACTCTCCAGACTTTTCTCCATAGATGTTGGACTAGGGGGCATTCCCACCAGCAGTGAATGAGAGTTCCTTTCATACCGCATCCCCGCCAACAAAGGTTGTTTCCATTATTTTTGATGTGAGCCATCCTCACTGGTGTAAGGTGGTATCTCATTGTTGTCTTGATTTGGATCTCCCTGATGATGAGTGAAGGTGAGCATGTTTTCATGTGTTTGTTGGCCATCCTTCTGTCTTCCTCAGAGAAGTGTCTATTCATTTCATCTCCCCATTTTTTATGGCTTTATTTGGTTTTGAGGGTCTCAGCTTTCTGAGTGCTTTGTATGTTCTAGATATCAGGCCTTTATCTGATATGTCGAGTGAAAAGATTTTTTCCCATTCTGTTAGCTGTCTTCTTGCGTTAAGTAGGGTTTGTTTTGCCATGCAGAAGCTTTTTAGTTTGATGTAGTCCCATTTGTTTATATTACATGCTAAAGTTCTTGCCATTGGTGCTCCATTCTCAAAGACCTTTTTGATATATAGGTCTTCGAGTGTTCTGCCTATTTTATTCTCGATAAACTTTATAGATTCGGGTCTGATTTCAAGGTCTTTGATCCATTTTGAGTTGACTTTTGTATAAGGGGTGAGATATGGGTCGATTTTCACTTTCTTACATGTGGTTTTCCAGTTGTACCAACACCATTTGTTGAATAGGCTTTCTTTGTTCCATTTCAGATTCTTGCCTCTTTTATCAAATATTAGTTGGCTGTATATCTGGGGGTTTATGTCAGGGAATTCTGTTCTGACCCACTGGTCTGAGGTCCTGTCTCTGTTCCAGTACCATGCTGTTTTAATTACTATGGCTTTATAGTATAGTTTCAAGTTAGGTAAGGAGATGCCTCCCAGCTTCTTGTTTTTCAATATGTGTTTGGCTATCCTGGGTCTTTTGTGGTTCCAGATGAATTTTGTGATTGATTGTTCTATTTCTTTAAAGAATTGTGTCTGGATTTGGATAGGGATTGCATTAAATCTATATAGAAGTTTGGGTAAGATAGTCATTTTGACTATGTTAATTCTACCTATCCATGAGCATGGGATGTTCTTCCATTTCTTTAGATCGTCTTCAATTTCTTTCTGAAGTGTTTTGAAGTTTTCCTGGTATAGGTCTTTCACTTCTCTTGTAAGGTTGATTCCTAGATACTTGATATTTTTTGATACTATCTTGAATGGAATTGTATTTTTAATCTCTCTCTCCTCAACTTCATTGTTTGTATATAGAAACGCTACTGTCTTTTATGTATTTACTTTGTATCCAGCCACTTTGCTGTATTGGTTGATTGTTTCTAGGAGTTTTACTGTGGACTCTTTAGGGTTTTTGATGTAGATCATCATATCGTCGGCAAATAGAGATAGCTTGTGTTCCTCTTTCCCTACTTGAATTCCTTTGATTCCCTTCTCTTGTCGGATTGCTATTGCTAGGACTTCTAAAGTTATATTGAATAAGAGTGGAGAGAGTGGACAGCCTTGTCTAGTTCCTGACCTTAGTGGGAATGCTTCTAGTTTCTCGCCGTTAAGTATAATGTTGGCTATAGGCTTTTCATATATAGCTGTAACTATCTTGAGGAAGGTTCCTTCTAATCCTATTTTGCTGAGTGTCTTTAGCATGAAAGGATGTTGGATTTTGTCAAACGCCTTCTCTGCGTCAATTGATATGATCATGTGGTTTTGGTCTTTCATGTTGTTGATGTGATGTATCATATTGATTGATTTGCGTATGTTGAACCAACCTTGCATTCCTGGTATGAATCCCACTTGGTCGTGATGAATGATCTTTTTGATGAAGTGTTGGATTCGGTTTGCTAAGATTTTGTTGAGAATTTTTGCATCTATGTTCATTAGTGAGATTGGTCTGTAGTTTTCTTTCTTAGTGGTGTCTTTGCCTTCTTTGGGAATGAGTGTGATATTAGCCTCATAAAAGGAGTTGGGGAGGATTCCTGTTTTTTCTATGGTTTGGAAAAGCCTATGGAAAAGTGGTAGTAAGTCTTCTTGAAATGTTTGATAGAATTCACCTGTAAATCCATCTGGGCCTGGGCTTTTGTTCTTAGGGAGTTTTTTAATTACATCTTCAATTTCCTCTGAGGTGATTGGATTGTTTAGACTTTCTAGATCTTCCTTTTCCAGCTTTGGCAGAGGGTGTTTGTCCAAGAATCTGTCGATTTCTACTGGGTTCTCTAGCCTAGTTGAGTATAGTTGTTCATAATATGATCTCATGATATGTTGTATTTCATGGGGTTCTGTTGTAATCTCTCCCCTTTCATTTGTGATCCTATTGATTTGGGTGTTTTCCCTCTTTTTTTTGGTGAGTTTTGCCAATGGTTTGTCTATCTTGTTTATTTTTTCGAAAAACCAACTCCTGGTCTCATTGATTTTTTGTATTGTTTTCTTAGTTTCGATGTTGTTTATTTCTGCTCTGGTTTTTATTATTTCTTGCCTTCTGGTTGTGGTTGGATTTCTCTGTTGCTGTTGCTCCAATTCTTTGAGGTGATCTTTTAAACTGTTGGTTTTGTTATTTTCCTGTTTCTTGACATAGGCCTGTATTGCTATGAGTTTCCCCCTAATTACTGCTTTTGCTGTGTCCCATAAATTTTGACATGTTGTCTCTTCATTGTCATTTGTCTCAAGGAATCTTTTTATTTCTTCCTTGAGTTGTTCTTTGATCCAGGTGTTGTTGAGCAGCATGTTATTTAATCTCCAGGTATTAGTTTTTCTCCATTGCTTCTTCTTGATATCAATTTTAACCTCTGTTGCATAGTGATCTGAAAGGGTACTTCTAATGATCCTTACCTTTGTGGTCTTATATAGGTTGGCTTTGTATCCTAAGACATGGTCTATTCTGGAGAAGGTTCCATGTGGGCTTGAGAAGAACGTGTATTCTGCTTTCTGGGGATGGAGGGCTCTATATAAGTCTATCAGCCCTAAATCTTCTAATTTTTCATTTAGAGCTCTTATTTCTTTGCTATTTTTCTGTTTGGTGGATCTGTCCAGTGGTGATAGTGGAGTATTCAGGTCCCCTACTATTATCACATTTCCCTTCATGTGTTTCTCCAGGTTTGCCAGTAGTTGCCTCACATATTTTGCTGACTCTAGATTAGGTGCATATATATTGACCAGGGTTAGTGTTTCTTGATCTAATGTTCCCCTGATCAGTAAGTAGTGACCCTCTTTGTCTCTGATCACTTTCTTGAGGTTGAATACAATTTGATCTGATATGAGAATTGCTGTCCCTGCTCTTTTTTGTTTTCCATTGGCCTGGATGATTACTTTCCATCCTTTTATTCTAAGCCTGTGCTTATCCTGTAACTGTAGGTGTGTTTCTTGTAGACAGCAGAAGTCCGGTTTATTTTTCCTAACCCAGTTCTCTACTATGTGTCTTTTAATTGGAGAGTTTAGTCCGTTTACATTTAGGGAAATTATTGATAGAGAGGACTGTTTTGCAGTTGTATTGTGTGGGGTGGTTGTTGTTACAATCGGGGGTTTGGATTGTGTAATTCGTCTCTGAGTAAATCGCTTAGTATCGGCTTAGTTTGCACAAATAGTTCAAGTTCGTTCATATTTGAGAATGTTTTTAGTCTGCCCTCCCATATGAATGATAGTTTTGCTGGGTATTGGACCCTGGGTTGGAAATTTCTTTCATTCAGTCGTTTAAATATGTCATTCCACTGTCTTCTTGCTTGAATTATTTCAAATGGGAGATCTGGTTTGATTCTTATGTCTTTTCCTTTGTACTTGAGGTTTTTTTTCTCCCTTATTGCTTTCAGGAGTTCCTCTTTCTCTTTGTTTTTTGCCATTTGGATTATTATGTGTCTTGGTGTGGGTTTATTAGGGTCTATTTTATTAGGGACTCTCTTGACTTCCTGGATTTGTCCTGAATTGTCTTTCCAGAGGGTGGGAAAGTTCTCTGTTATTATCTCCCTGACTACCTGTTCTTCCCCCTTCCCTATTTCCTCTCCTTCTGGTATACCTACAATTCTTAGATTGTTTCTTTTGTCTTTATTCATTAGATATTGGATTTTTCCTTCCAGTGCTTTGCCTTTTATTTCTTTGTTGGTTTCTTGATCATTTTTTTGATTGCAGTTTTCCTTCGAGTTCTTCGATGTGCTTCTCCAACTCTGTGTTTCTGCTTGTAAGGCTTGTTACTTTGTCTTTTAAATCCTTCACTTCTTTTTGTATGGAATCTCTCATGTTCTTTGACATTTCTTCTTTAATTTGGCTGATTCTTTCATCCATGGCTTTCTTATACTCGGTTGCTAGGGTTTCTTTCATCTGTTTTAGTAATTCTTGCATTTCCTTCCTCATGACCGCTTTTAGGTCTTCTTCCCATGGATCTGTGCGTTTTGGTGGACTTGGAAATTTAATAGGGTTTGTCATGTTGTCTCCAGATATTAGGGATTTCCTTGATTTACGCATAATTCTTTGTATTTAATGGTGTGTTTTGGAGTGCTGTGGCTTCTAATTTCGGCCTGCTTTGGTCCCCTTCCTGAAGGTGATTCTAGAGGATGCTGTTGGGTGGGCTTGTTGAACCTGGCTCTTTCTCCTCCCCTTTGCTACCTAGAGTTCGGCCCTCCTGCAGTGGGTATTATTGCTTTTCTACTCCTTATTTCTGTCGGCGGTGCAGTTCCACTCCTGGCCACACTGGTTGCTGGCGCTATTGAGCCTAGCTCCCAATCCCCCCTCCTTTCTCTGGGAGTCAATGGAGCTCTGCCCCCTCCAAGTTTCCCTTGAATGAGTTCCCTCAGTCCGACCCTTCAGGCTCTGCCCTCGCCCTTGGGGAGTCCCTGGTCCACTCCAGGGTCCAGGGGGGTGGACTGCTCTAGGTCACCTGCGAGTCCAGAAGGCTGGCCCTATCTCCCCCCGTCTATTCGGGTTGCTCAAGTTGCCGTTCCAGGTGCCCACCTGGGGGAAGGGACTTGCCCAAATCACTCTCGCAGGCGCTCGTGGTCCCTGGGATGTGCTGGGCTAGGCTCCACCGTGAGGCAGCAGGGACTCACCCAGGCCTCCCAGGCTGGCGTCTGGGGTCTCCGGGGAATGTGGTGGGCTAGGCGCCCGCGTGAAGGAGCAGGGACCCGCGCAGGCCTCCCGGGCCGGCGTCTGGAGTCTCCGCGGGATGTGGCGGGCTAGGCGCCCTTGTAAAGGAGCAGGGACCCGCGCAGGCCTCCCGGGCCGGCGTCTGGGGTCTCCGGGGGATGTGGCGGGCTAGGCGCCCGTGTGAAAGGGCAAGAACCCGCGCAGGCCTCTCGGGCCGGCGTATGGGGTCTTTGCGGGATGTGGCGGGCTAGGCGCCCGTGTAAAGGACAGGGACCCGCGCAGGCCTTTCGGGCCGGCGTCTGGGGTGTCCGGGGGATGTGCCCAGCTAGGCTCCCGCGTGAGGCAGGAGGGACTCACCCAGGCCTCCCGGGCCGGCGTCTGGGGTCTCCGGGGGATGTGGCGGGCTAGGCGCCCGTGTGGAAGGGCAAGGACCCGCGCAGGCCTCTCGGGCCGGCGTCTGGGGTCTCCGGGGGATGTGGCGGGCTAGGCGCCCGTGTGAAAGGGCAAGGACCCGCGCAGGCCTCTCGGGTCGGCGTCTGGGGTCTCCGCGGGATGTGCTGGGCTAGGCTCCCGCGTGAGGCAGGAGGGACTCACCCAGGCCTCCCGGGCCGGCGTCTGGGGTCTCCGGGGGATGTGGCGGGCTAGGCGCCCGTGTAAAGGAGCAGGGACCCGCGCCTAAAAATTAGTTTTAAAAGGTATTTAAAGGTATAAAATGTTGCAGGAGGCTACCTTACATTTGGGGATTAACAGGTTAAGAGATAGTATTATATAGGTCTTAAACTTATAAAGGAAATATAGGCTTTTCCATTGTCTTTTGAGATTTTCTTGTGGTGTGTGGGTTCCAGGGCATATTTCCATCACACAGAGGGTGTTCTTTTTATAACTGAAACCCAATTACAAACATGCTTGTAATCATGGTGCTTAAATAAAGATATTATTGAAAAATCAAAGGCAGGTGTTTAATTACAGTACTTGTGCTTGCAATAATATGCATATGGAGTACCACAACTCTCTGCATGGAGGCCAGAATGCATTAGTACAGCACAGTTTCTATATTCTTCATATTCCGTTTCTGTTATGCTGTAGTGAAAAAATGCATTGTTATGTTGTATTTTAATGTAGAGGACAACTAAACATCTATATCTTCCATCTAAATGAAATAAAATAATATTTTGTAAGTGTAAATATGGTATTCAAAAAATTGAAATCAGGAAACCTAACCCAACTTACCTTAATATTTTATATTAACATTTTATTAGCTAATAATTTATTTATTTCTATTATCCATCAATCTAATTATTCTTCAGTAATTTTAAACTTTACACATTCTCTACATATATGTAAAGCAAACAGAAAACTCACTTTAGATTGGAAGGTGAACCATTTATTGACATCCATGGCTGATTGTTGCTGTCACGAGTTAATGCAACCCATGATGGAGGTGATATAGATATCAGAAAATTCTATGAAAAATAAATAACATTAATTATTAAAGCATTTCATTTTTAGAAAATTCAAGTGTTATGCTTTTTAAAAACCCATTATTAAAGAAAGAAACAACAGTCCTAGATTTCAACCTAATATAGATATAGAACATAAGTACATTTCATCTTGCCTAAACTTTTGTCAGAATTTAACTTTCGATTAAAAAGTTAGCTATTAGATATTTAAACTTAGAATAGTTTGTCTAGTTCTTATTTATTAAAAAACATAAATTACACAGAATTTAGCAGTTATTGATATAAATAAACTTACACCTCAGTATTACATTTCTAAGCACTGTATTCATTTCTCCATAGTGATAAAATAATATTCGGTTTTCACCAGAGTTTGATTTTGTTAGGAAAATAATGAGAGATTTTATAAGGGATTGTCATTAAGTAAATAAATAATTGGAAGCCCAAAATATAGTTTTCTTCCCTGATCTCATTACTTTCTTTTTGTTAAGGATATATCCCACTTTGCTTGTGGATTACTTATGGAAGAATTTGGAGAAAATATGTGGTTCCAGAGGTGGAACCAGGCTTGTCTTTATTCAAGATGTCACCTTATCCCATATAAGATCTCTTAGTCAACTGCTCCCATGCTTACTAAAATAAACCAAAGAATAATCTGATTACTAAAGAGTCCAAAGACCTTTATAAACTGCCATCGAATTACATTTTTGCTAATCCTTGTTAATAGCAGATATAATTCTAATATAAAACATATTAAAGGACTCTGAAAAGATGCAAGGCAGAAAACTTGGATCCACGGTTATGAAACAACACAATGACAGGGCATCTTATCTCCACCACCAAACAGGAGAAAACAATGTAGACTTGCAGCTTCCCAACACCAAAGCTACAGTAAGAGATGGCTCAGGTCAGCCATTGCTTTCTGTTAAAGGGACTCTTTCAGCATCGATAGAAAATTCTAACAAAGGTTTACATCAGGAAACTTAACAGCAAGCTCTTCGTTGCTTCTATTTTATTATCAAGAACACTGGCATGGTGGGGATGGAAGATGGGGTAATGGGAGTGAAGTGTTTCTTCACAGACTATTGTGTGAAATAATAAATTTTACCCAGTAAGTTGAATTATGAGTGTGTGAGTCCTATGTATAAAATTGAAATGCATTTTGAAATGTCATATTTACAGGATTTAGTTGTGAAAACCAACAAGCTACAGGTAAACATAATGAGTGTGAAAGTGTAACAGCCTTTTGGTTCTTTCACAATTGTTCGCAAATTGGCTTCCAGAAGAAAAGAAACAAAAGGACATAAAATATATTAGTAAGAGAGAAACTAATGAAATAAGAACAGGAATAAAATCAATAGAAGCCTTCAAATCAGTACAAAATATTGAACAAAAAGCTGATTTAATAAAGATAAATAAGAGTAATGAATTTATGTTTTTATTGTTTCTGAGCCACATTCTCTGGTACTTAGTACTTATTCCTAGCTCTACATTTATGTATAACTCTTTCATGCTCAAGGAACCAAATATGGTGCTGGCCATCAAAACTCTGTTGGCCACATGTAAGTCAAATGTCCTATGCACTATACAATTACTCAAGTGAAACTGATAATTTTTTGTTAGACATATTAAGATGAGTGAAAACTAGTAAGTTAATAAATAAAAGAGAATAATTGAGTCATAAAAAACTAAGGTTCACGGAAGCCATTATAGACCACTATATGGCAAGAAATTTGATGAGGTAGAAGAAATTGCTAACTTTACAATTAAATAAAATTCACCTTTAAGTCTGATACAATATGCACTATGCCTAACCACAGTATGAAAAAATAAAATCTCATTTAAAAGTTCAAATTTCACAATACAAATGCCTTCATAAAAAACTTATGCATATCCCTATCTTATTTTAAATAAAAATAGTGAGAGATAAAATAACAAAGAAATAAGGTCATTTTATAAGGCTATAAAAAACCTGATACCAAAAAAGAAGGTTAGAATATCACCTATAAGAGCAATATTTCTGATGTTTAGAGAGGCAAATTTCTCAATATAATACTGTCTTATGAAATGTAACAGAGTTTGAAAAAATAATATGCCAACGTCAAGATATTTTTCAGAAATTCAAAGAAGGTTCAACCTACACAATTGCTCTGAGACCTTATATCAACAAAAAGTCAAAGATTGGGGCCAGAGCAATGGCGCAGCTGTAAGGGCATTTGCTTTGCATATGGCTGACCCAGGACAGATCTAGGTTCAATCCCCCAGCATCCCATATGGTCCTCCAAGCCAGGTGTGATTTCTGAGCGGATAGCAGGAGTAACCCCTGAGCATCACTGGGTGTGGTTAAAAAAGCAAAAATAAATAAATAAAAAGTCAAAGATTATATGTAAATATCAATAAATGTTGATAAACTGATGACATCATTATTTAATATTCTTTAAAAAGTTTTGACCCTGGATAAAAATCAATAGTACGACTCCTTTTATGGGTGCAATACCCGGCTTCACAAGCTATTTTATTAAATATATATATAACAAAATAGTGAAGATGGAACAAATTGCAAATAATCCAAACTCATAATATTGACTTTTAGCTAATACCAAACTCAAAGCTGAAATGCTAAAAGCTTTCCCTTTAAAAACACATGAAATCCATACATAATTTAAATGAATACATCTGCGGAAGTTTGCATATCAGTAAAAATGCTTCGAATAATCTATACTAGAGTTGTAGCAATGAATTTTATATATATTTAATTTTGAAAAATTATTTTTGCAAAATTTTATATTCAATATATTAATTCAATTAATATTACCATAAATCACTCATTATCAATAAACATTATAATTCCAGATCTCCTATTTTTAGTTATAAATAGATTCATAGAATGATATAATGCTAAAACATAAATGCATAAGTAAAACAAAAATAAGTATATGGAATATATAGAAATAAAATATATAATAATGGATAAGAATTAACTAAAATATGTCTTTTGTAAAGGATTTAAATGTTAAGATCTTACCATTTCTTCTTCATCATCTATATAAAGCAGTGTAGAATTTTGAAAAGCACAGGCCTTCACACTCTCATTCCATGACTTTTTTTCATCATTCAAATAATAGCAATTGTTGTAATATGTAAATTCATCTTCTGTACAATGGCCACAATGAGACACCGTAGAATAATTTTGAGCTATAAATAGAATACTTAAATCACTTCCTCTACTAAGCTCCAAAAAGAAAATAATGTCTCCCAACTCTTCCCAGGTGGTCTGATCTGGGCTGAAAACTTTGGGGCTTTCTCAGAATGGGCGGGTACAGATTCCTAAAGTCACAGCAGCCCAAGCCATATCCAGCACCCTTAACAGAACTGCCTCTTTCCATAACTGAACTCAAAAATTATGAGCAGCTGAAGTAGCTTAAAGGCTGAAAACCCTCAACTAACACACACACACACACACACACACACACACACACACACACACACACACACACACACTCACAGTGGAAACCCAGCAGCAATGACACCTTCCTTCTTCCAACTTCTAGGAAGAAATAGCTATTTTACTTCCCCCCTTCATATTCTCAGGAAGTCTGGGCTGGGCTGAAAATACTAAAACTTTAGAATGGGGCCAAGCAGATTCCCCTCTCTGCCAGAAGCTACAGCAACCCAGGCTACATCCTGCACTCTCAGACAGAAATATCCTGGCTCCACATCTTAACCTAATGGAAACACCAGGCCTCATATTTTTTGCATTTCTATATATCCAACACCAGTGGCCTCAGTGGCGGTGAAACACCTCAAAATTTCATACAGCCTAGTAGGATCGCTGTAAACGTAATGGGAAAGTTACATAGAAAAACACCAAGCTTAGTGAGTCTACAGGGCTCAACTACCACCAACCACCTGCTCAGTAAATTCTCAACAATAATTTTAGTACCAATATTGAGATATATAGCAATTATTTCAAATAGCACTGATTGATTTAATTTTTGATCATTACATTTGAGTCGCAACAAATAATATGAATTAAATATGTTTGTGCCTGCATGAAGAGAGGCTGGGGTGATGAGTGGGAAACTGGGTATTGTGGTGGAGGAAAGCTAACATTTGCAGTGGAATTGGGGTTTGAACATTTATTGCCTAAAACACTTGTATTATAAACAACCTGGTAAGTCAAGGTGGTTAAATAAAAAAAGTTTTAAAGCTTAAAGGGGCAAAATGAAAACTTGAATTATAAGCACCAATTGCATGTGATATTTATACAAGATAAAAATGTGCATGTATATTACTTCCTAGACACCTTATAATGTATACATCAATTTACAACACTCATGCATGCTACCAGTAAAGTCAGTTTTTTATCCCCGATTATGTTTCAATATAAGACAAATACAAAATTAAAACCTCCCACTATATGTGTGTGTGTGTAAAGGCCACAAATGAACTATTTTTAAAATTAAATTATTTTCACATTTTTAATGGTAAGATATTTCAGTCAATTGGCAAAATAATCAGTAAATTATTTTTCATATGTTGTTGTACCCGAAGGATCACTTTCATTACATTATGAACATCTATTGTCTTATTTTATAATTATAGTTGCCTAAAATTTACTGTCATTTTAACCTAGTCCAAGATATACAAATTGTAATATAAACAATCAAAACTTTAAAATTCAATATATACCTTTCTGGATCTCTGCCTCTGAGAAAGAGTTATTCTGCTTTTGCATATGCATAACTAGAAGAAAAATAATAACCCTTATAAATAGTAATTATTCAAATACATTAATTATTATATTAACATCTTAGTTGAAATTTTGTATTGTTAACATATAAAATAATGTACACTAAAACTACGTTGTGAAGTACAATAATTTTTATCAAAGGAGGTATTTATTCTAAAAAGAATGTGGACAGAGAGAGAAGAGCAGAAAAAAAAAAAGAGGGAGGAAAGTAATAAAGTAAAACTAAAGAGAATAAAGAAAATTCACACTCTGAATGCATTCAGGGAAATCCCAGAACAAAGCACTTTGAAGTAAGAAGAGAAGTTATGCAGGTGACTTGAGAATGGACTGTGACAATAAGAATTACTTTCCTGAGAAAAAATAATATAATAAAGTGTTGGTGGAAAATGTGTTTTTAAGGTTTAAATAAACAAATCTTCACAGTTCACCAGAATTTGGTTTAACAATGTTTAAGAAATAATTTTGTCTCACAGTAGGTGTTTTAGTATACTAAATCATGTTTTAAATTATGAAATATGAATATACTAAATATTATCTACAATATTATGTATGTTTAAAACATATTATGTACATTTAAAACAATCCATATTTAGTTTATATATATGTATATACATAAGCTAAAATGAGTGATTTGTTCTTATATTACAAAATCTTTAGTAGAGGTGAGATCATTCCCTTAAAATCTCTCAAAAATTTACTTACAAAAAGCAACAGTCATTTGTACCATAATGCACATCAAGACAAGGCACGTGATTCCCAAGATTCCTACAATTAGTTTCTCTGGAGGCAATAATAATTCTATAGGAAGAGAAATAAAAACACCAATAAAGGAAAGATAGAGACAACTGTTTAGAAGAATAATTCAATGTTATCATTGAATCATATATTTTACATTAGATCATATATTTTACATTGTACCCTACTTCATAGCAATCTTTCTCCCAGAATATTGCATTAATTTTTTTTGTAAATATATAGCTCTATAATCCATTGACCAAAGACATCAACTTACAATACTCTCAGGCAAGAGTGATAGTGCAGTATGACAGGTAGGGTGTTTGCCTTGCATGTAGTCAACCAGGGTTTAATTCATATCTTATGTGATTTCCTGAAGCAAAGTCAGTAGATTCATGAGTGCAGAGCCAAGGGTAACTCTCAGTTTGACTAGGGATAGCTGCCCCCCAAATCCTCCCAAATAATCAAAGTACAACACCAAAACAAAATTAGTCTTCAGATTTCACATTATAATGTTGTATTAAAAATACAATTTCTGATTTATACAATGGAAAAAAAAAGTCTTTTCCTATGTCTTTCTCAACATTTTTGCAAGTCAACTACACATTTTAGAAGTTATGTCAGATGTCTATAAAATAGCTTACCTTTGCAGTAGTTCTTGTTGTTCCTTTGAAGAGACTGAGAAGCATGTTGAGGATTTAATTCTGCATATATTATTTCCTGCTCTGTTTCTGATGTAAAGTTTTTAGTTCCCTTAGGTTTTATGTGTTGTTTTTTTGAGTTTTTAGCAAGTTCTGCATAGGTTGTTCTTTCTTGACTCATCTCTCAACCAAGTAATTTCAGACACTGTGCTCTAAAGTAAACAAATTTGATAAAAATGGTACAAAATGGCAAGGTGCTGGTACATAAATAACAGGGCTGAAGGAATGGAGAGATGGCATGGAGGTAGGGCATTTGCCTTGCATGCAGAAGGATGGTGGTTCGAATCCAGGCATCCCATATAGTTTCCTGAGCCTGCCAGGAGTGATTTCTGAGCATATAGCCAGGAGTAACCTTTGAGAGCTTCCGGGTGTGACCCCCCCAAAAAAAAAGGGGGACTGGGTGTGGATGAATGCTAGTGTTCACTTTGCAATTTAGAAGTTTAAAAATCTTGTACAATTTACAATATTTACAATAAAATATATAAATTTACAGTATACAGTCTTATACAATTTGAGGAATCTAAATATCTTATAATTTGTTCTTTAAACAAGGGTCTATGGTAAAAACAGAAGAAAATTTCTTTTATAAAAATATTCTACAGTTGAAAATATTTTATTAGTCAATCAATAGAATGACAATTAGTGAAGAATAAAGTTCCTGATAGTAAAATGACTATTTAAAGTTAAATTTCACATAGGTCTTAATAACATAATATCTTTGTTAAAAATAAAAATGACTCATTAAATAAATAAAGTGGAATATATCAATATCTTGAAATATAATAATAATTACATCTCATAATCTTTAAAATAAAATAGAAATATAATTGTTCATTATCTTGTTAATAAACTGGGAAAGTGGTAGATATATTGATTTATTGCTTTATGTACATTACATTTTATTGCACTCTAGCACCATGAAAGTAATTTATTCATACTTCAGTAGGTAATAGCTTTTACTGATGAAGGTACAAAGAACTGGAGAAAATTAAATTAACAAAATATATAGTGTTAGTAACACAATCTCAAAATTTCAGCATCTAAAGTTGCTCTTTATCATTCATTATCCATCTTATTGGGTGGTTTTCAATTATAGCAAATAGTTGTTTAAGAAAAACAAACTATGCCCAAAAATTTCCAATTCTTTTTTTATTAAATGTAAGATATTTTATCTATGTTATAAAATGATCACTACACATCAAAATATAAAACTGAATATAAAGGAAATCAAAAAGTACTTACATTAGATAAACAAACTGCTCAGTAAGTAGAAGTGTTGGCTGCTTTAGGAAGAACACTGTGGATTCCAATTTCCAGAAAAAGCTTATACCTTTACGAAGGTCCTTCAGTTGTTTAACTGATTTCAATAATTCATATAATATTATTATAAACCATCATAAAGAACTAGAATATAACAAATTGATTCTGACTGTGAAACTTAAAAAATGTGTGACTGACCTTTAAAGAATCACTGAACATCTAGTGACCTAGTTTACTTATCTAAGTGGAAATGACGAACGTGAGATATAGAACACAATGTGCTTAGCTCTTTTAGCACTTATAAAATCTCAATGTATATTTGTTTTGACTTTTACTTTAGCCACAATCATTATGTATGATTCTAAATCAAATGGGTCAGATCTTCTGATATAATTTGTTCTGTAGTCTCACATCATTATAGTATATGTTTTGTAATGTCTCTAGCTTTATAAAAGGGTTTTATTGTAATTTCTCTTTTGATTTGTAATGTCTTTTCCACCATTTAAAAGGTTATGGTTGTAATAAAGTTTAATATTTCAAAGATACTTCCTCATACTATTTTTAATCAAGCATGTTTTATTAATCTAATCATGTAAGAATTTTTTAGGCTTTTACCATACAAATGAATTTATTTTAAAATTCCATCTATAATACATTTTCTTTTTTGTTTATAAAATTTTTATCTAAGCACCATAATTGCAAGCATGATTGTAATTGGGTTTCAGTCATAAACAGAACACCCCCATTCACCAGTGCAACCTTCTCAACACCAATGGCCCTTCCCTCCTCCCCGAACCCTACCTGTATTCGAAACAGGCATTCTACTTCTCTTACTCATTAACATTGTCATGCTAGTTGCCAGTGTAGTTATTTTCCTAACTGCACATACTACTCTTTGTGGTGAGCTTTATATAGTGAGCCAATCCTGGAGATTATTACAATAATGTTCTTAACTTATATTAATACCCATAGATGAGTGAAACTATTCTAGGTGTCTCTCTACCTCTGACTTATTTCACTGAGCATAATAGATTCCATGTACATCCATATATAGAAAATTTTCATGACTTCATCTCTCCTGACAACTACATAATATTCCATTGTGTATATGTACCACAGTTTCTTTAGCCATTCTTTTGTTGAAGGGCATCTTAGTTGTTTCCAGAATCTGACTATTGTAAATAGAGCTGCAATTAGTATAGGCATGAGGGGGAGATTTTGAATTGTATTTTGTGTTCCTAGGGTATGGGAGCTCAATTTTCAGTTTTGTTTGTTTGTTTTTTTTTTCAGGAATCTCCGTATTGTTTTTCAGAAAGGCTGGACTAGATGGTATTCCCACCAGCAGTGAATAAGAGTTCCTTTCTCTCCACATCCCCATCAGCATTGATTGTTCTTGTTATTTGTGATGTGCGCCACTCTCTGTGGCATGAGATGGTACCTCATAGTTGTTTTTATTTGCATCTCCTGATAATTAGTGATGTGGAGCATTTTCCCATGTGTCTTTTGGCCATTTGTATTTCTTCTTTGAGGAAGTGTCTGGTCATTTTTCTCCCCATTTTATGATGTGGTTAGATTTTTTTCTTGTTAAGTTCTTCCAGTGCCTTGTATATTTTGGATGTTCGCCCCTTATCTGATGGGTATTGGGGAATAGTTTCTCCCATTCAGTCTATCCTAAGGACTATTTTATAATCTCTTGTATTCTAGGGACTATTTCCTTTGAGGTTCTGAAGCTTCTCAGCTTAATATACTAACATCTGTTTAATTTCACTTCCACTTGTTTGGAGAGTTCTGTTTCCTCCTTGAAATATATATATACATATATATACATATATATGCATAATATCTTAGGAAAATAACATTTTACTAATTGTGAAACCCAACAATAATTGTTAATCATCATGATATTTGTGGGCTTCAAACATCATTATCTAATTAATTATCTAAATTATTTATTTACAAACTTAAACATTCATGTGCATTCTTAACCACTTTACTGTATTTTTTGTTTCAGTACTTCAAGAAATCGCAACATATTCTCCAATAAAAATATTTGCACATTTAACATACTATGATCCAATAATAAATTAAGCTGATCTTTTCTTTCTGCCTTTCTTTCTTCCTACCTGCTTTCCTTCCATCCTTCCTTCTTTCTTTTCTTTCTTTTGTTGTCTTTCTTCCTGTCTTTTTTACCCTTCCTGTCTTTGTTTATTATTATTATTAGTAGTATTAGTATTAGTATTAGTATTTTTAGTATTATTTTGGTTTTTGGGTCACACCTGGCAGTGCTCAGAGATCACTCCTGGCTCCACGCTCAGAAATCACTCCTGGCAGGCTCGGGGGACCTTATGGGATACTGGGATTCGAACCACCGTCCTTCTGCATTCAAGGCAAACCTTTTACCTCCATGCTATCTCTCTGGTCCCCTATCTTTCTTTCTTCCTATCGCTTTCTTTCTTTCTTTCCCATCTTTCTACTTGTCTCTCTTTCTTTCTTTTGTCTTTCTTTCCTTCTGTCTTCTCTTTCTCTCTTTTTCTTTTTTTGTCTTTCTTTTTTCTTTCTGTCTTTCTTTCTCTGACTTCCTCGCTTTTCTTCTTTCTTCCTTTCTTTTTTGCTGTACTTCTTTTTTCTTTTTCTCTTTTTCTTCTTTCTTTTTCTCCATATCCAGTTTTGTTCAGTGCTTGCCTCTAGCTCTGCAGTAAAAAATCATTAATGGTAGGTTCAGACATTTGGAGTTAGAATTGAACCCTGCAACTGAGCATTTTAATTGAACAGAATTGAACATCTGAATCAAATACTTAAGCAGTTTTGGCCTAAATTTTACTTTTATTCTGAGAATGTTTAAACATCTTTTTTTCTGTATTGCTTCCTATTCAAGAAAAGAAATTAAAATAATCAAGATAGCACTGATTTATAATATAAATTTAGGTATCTACATGTCTATCTCTATGAAGTATATATTCACTTATCTCTGTAACATTTTAAAGTTTTTAAATCTTTATATTTTCTTTGTTATGATATGTGTAGTTAAATGTTTTTTGGCAAAGGATCCAAGAACTTGAAATTGAATACAGTCTCTTTAACAAATGATGTTAGTACAATTGAATAACCACATGTATGAAATTAAAGATCAATTCATAACTCACACCTTACACAAAAAGTCAATTCAAAGTGGATTAAAGACCTTGAATTTAGACCTGAATCCATAGAGTTCATTGAGGGAAAACATAGAACACTCCAAGACTAAGATCTCAAAGACATCTTTAATGATAGGATACCAATGGCCAGGGCTATAGTATCAAATCTGAATATATGGGACTACACCAAACAAAAATGTTTCTGTGTGTCCAAAAAAATACCTACAGGCTAAAATTAAAAGACAGCTAAGTGGGAGAAATATTTTGTATTCAAAACATTATGAAAATGTTTGATATATAGGATGTGTAAAATACTCACTAAGGTTAACTCCAAAAAACCTAAAAACACCAGCAAAATTAAGGAGAGAAAATGAACAGACATTTCTCTAAGGAAGACCAACAGATGGCCAAGGTACATATGGAAAAATACTCATCATCACTTATCTTTGGGGAAATCTAAATCAAGACAACAATAAAATATCTTACACCAATGAGGACAGCACATATTAAAAATAATGGGAACAATCTCTGTTGGCAGAAATGTGGTGAGAAAGAAACTCTCCTCCACTGTTTGTGGAAATGCTGCCCTATGTAAAACAGTATGAGGATTATCAGTAAACTCAAACATGTGTTGCTATATGACCCAGAAAACTCTTCCTGGGGTATCTATCCCCAAGAAGAAAAATATTTATCCAAGAGGATGGATGCACACCAATATTCATTAGAGAACTCAAACAATAGCCAAGACTTGGAATCAACTTAGATATTCAATAACAGACTAGTGGTTCATGTAGATGGAGTATGTACATACAATGGAATACCAAATAGCTTCAAAGAATTATTTAATCATGCAATTTTCAGCAACAACATTAATGGAAGTAGAAGATATTATGTTAAATAAAGTATGACAGAAGGATAAATACAGAATATCTCTTATTTGTGATATTAGAATAAATGCATGAAGAATTGCAATAATCTTAATGGGTGTTGTTTTGAACACCCTTGGCCTCAAAATATAGCATGGAGGAGGAAAAAGATGAGTAGAAGAGGAGAAACACAAATATGAAAGATTGGGGACCAGGAGTCAAATGAATTCAGGCGCATTGGTAGTGATAAAAAAAAATAGAACTAAATATCCAAGTCAAGGGCAACAATAAAACTTTAACCATCTAAACTCAAAATGGTCCTGTTATACTGGTAGGCTGAGGGGAAGGAGAATGGTATGGGATAAACTTGGGGAACATTGGTGGAAAAAGGTCTATATTGATGCTGATTGGCCTTGATTTATTGTATATCTGAAACCCAGATATGAAGGATCTTTCAAATCACAATGGTTTCAATAAATAAAATTAAAAAAATTTTTTTGGTTAAATTACTATTTTTATAAATTTGAACCGAATTTAACAATAAAGATTATATTAGATTAGATTATATATAATATATAATTAGATTATATTATAGCATATGTAGGATTGACTGTATTACACAGTATGTTACTATAAACTAGTGGCTTTTACTGTTTCTAAACTACTTTGCTCTACATGTTATATTTTATTGCTTATTATCTTTATAATTCTTGTCAAAGCTATCTCTGCTATAGCTACTTAAATATATATAGGAGCTAAAGGAAATTTTTCATTGTGCTGTTGTTAGAAATTCCTTTCTAAAAGTCAACCAAAATATCTCCCTGTATATAATTTATAACAGTTCACTATGATTTTTAATTTAAAGCTAATTTCCTTAGTTGATACTTAGATGATCCTGATTAAATGAGGTTATTACCTGGAAAGAGACAGAAAGTTGTTGAGGGACTCAGGTACTTGCTTCTATATGGATAACCCCACAGAGCTCAGAGTAAATCCCAATGACAGCACAATGTGGCCTACCCTCCGAAACAGAGATGTATGTTGACAAATAAATATAATATTGCTATAGTTCATATAAGTAATAGAAGCTTATAGATCTAGCTTGTTCGTAAAAATCCAGCTAATTAGATTATTTTTATCTTTACAAAAGATAGTAAACAAAACAATGTGGCATTGGAGTAAACTTAAACTGACATCAGTGGAATATAGTGAAGATCCCAGAATAAATTTCTCAGGTATATAACATTTATCTAAAATAAAGGAGCCAAAAGTTTAAAACTAGGAATGTATAGTATCTTTAACAATCTTTAACAATCTAAAAACTGTATACACACAAAAAAATTTGGGTCACAATTTCAACTTTATGCTATACTTGGAATTTAATCATAAATTGAATATTAGAGCCCAAACTTGATGTTTTATGAGGAAGAGGGTCACAAGAAAAGAAAGTCGCCTTTGGAATATTATTTTATAATTTTTATTTTGACCAAAGTGGATTACATATCTTTCTCAGTAATATTTTAGGTACATATTGACATTGAATCAGGGAAAATTCCATGTCTAAAGTTGTCCTCCCTCCACCCCTGTTACCAGCATGCATCCCATATCCCCTTCCCTTACTCCCCAGATTGCTAGTATAAGTGGTCTCCTCTGTGTCTAGCATGTTGTAGATTGGGTATCTATTCTGTTGTCGTTGGCTTTGGATTTGGTGTTTAAGTCCGATCATTTTATTATTACTTAGTGATCATACAACTGTTTGGTTAACAGTATATGTTTAATAAAGCTAGACTTTGGAGTGACAACAATCACTTAACATTTGTCATTTGTAGTGAGTGACTGTGATTTTTTTTATTTAAACACCTTGATTACATACATGATTGTGTTTGGGTTTCAGTCATGTAAAGAACACCACCCATCACCAGTGCAACATTCCCATCACCAATGTCCCAAGTCTCCCTCCTCCCCACCCGACCCCAGCCTGTACTCTAAACAGGCTCTCCATTTCCCTCATACATTCTCATTATTAGGACAGTTGAAAATGTAGTTATTTCTCTAACTAAACTCATCCCTCTTTGTGGTGAGCTTCCTGAGGTGAGCTGGAACTTCCAGCTCTTTTCTCTTTTGTGTCTGAAAATTATTATTGCAAGAATGTCTTTCATTTTTCTTAAAACCCATAGATGAGTGAGACCATTCTGCGTTTTTCTCTCTCTCTGACTTATTTCACTCAGCATAATAGATTCCGTGTACATCCATGTATAGGAAAATTTCATGACTTTATCTCTCCTGACAGCTGCATAATATTCCATTGTGTATATGTACCACAGTTTCTTTAGCCATTCGTCTGTTGAAGGGCATCTTGGTTGTTTCTAGAGTCTTGCTATGGTAAATAGTGCTGCAATGAATGTGGGACACATTGAGAGCAGGGGAGAGGGGGCTCCTCCTCCAAGAGCACTGGCTGGGGTGCAGTGATTAATAGGACGCTAGAGGGAGACAGAGTGCCTCCTTTGTGTCCTATTAAAAACTGAACCGAGGACTGAGCACTGGAAGGCAGCTGGATGACATGCAGCACTCGGTAACTCAGCTCCTCTTGTGTGCCCTAAAAGATGAATCAGGACCAGCAGAGGACTGAGTGATGATGCCTGGCAGCTGGATGGGATGCAGTGGTAAGGGGGGGGGGGGGGATCACTTGTCCTTGAAGTTGGAGTAGTTTCAGCATGCCGTATACCAGCGATTAAGACAACCCTCGACTTTTAAGAAAATTTTCATGGGTGAAAAAGTCATCTTATACACCAGAAAATATGGTAACTTTTGTGGCCAGAGAAATAGTGTCTAGATTAAGGCATTTGCTTTGAATGTAGTTGAATCTGGTTCATCTTCAGCACTCTAGGCATCTCCAAGTACAGCATGGAGGCACCTAAGAAGCAGCATTTCCAGGGTAAACTTCCCTCAACATGGGAAGGCCTGATTAATACTGCAACTTTACTGCTGACCTAACAAATCTCCTAAGCATCACATAGGGGACTTTCAGGCCACTGAAAAAGAATACTAGATATAGTCCACAGTATATAATTCAGAGACAAACACAGGTATTATTTTAATAAATATCTTTATATAAGCACAATGATTACACGTATCGATGCGATGTAATTTTTAAAAAAAAAAGAACACCACCCGTCACCAGTGCTACAGTCTCAACATCTCTTGTCTGTATTCAACACAGGCATCTATTTCTCTTACCATTCTCATGGTAATTGTCAGTGTCCTTATTTCTCTAACTGAACTCACCTCATTCTCTTTGTGGTAAGCTTCATATCGTGGGCCAGACCTTCCAACCCTCATTTCTACTGTCTGTGTATTATTACAATAATATATTCTATTTTTCTAAAAATAGATGAGTGAGTCTATTCTGTGCTCTCTCTCTCTCTCTCTCTCTCCTTCTCCCTCTTTTCCTCCCTCTTTCTTATTTCATTCAGCATATAGTTTCCATGTCAATCCATGTATAGGAAAATTTCATGACTTCATTTTTTCTGATGGATCCACTGTGTATATTTACCAGTTTCTTTAGCCACTCATCTGTTGTCTAGCATCTGGGTTGTTTCCAGATTCTGGCTATGGTAAATAGTGCTGCAATGAATATAGGTGTGCAGAGGCTTTTTTATTTTGTGTTTTTGTACCCTAAAAGTAGTAGAGCTGAATCATATGGGAGCTCAATTTCCAGTTTTTTGAAGAATTTCCAAATTGTTTTCTATAAAGAGTGAACAAGAAGGCATTCCCACCAGCACTGAATGAGAGATCTTTTTTCTCCCCAAATCCCTGCCAGCACTGGTTGTTCTTGTTTTTGTGATGTGTGTCAGTATCTGTGGCATATGATAGTACCACATTGTTGTTTTTATTTGCATCTCCCTGATGATTAATAATGTGGAGCTATTTTTCATGTGCCTTTTAGCCATTTGTATTTCTTCTTTGAGGAATTGTCTGTTCATTTATTCTTATTTTTTAATGGGGTTAGTTTTGTTTTCTTGTTAAGATCTATTAGTACCTTGTAGATCTTAGATATTAGCCCCCTAACTGATTGGTATTGGTTGAATATTTTACCCCATTCTGGGTGGCCTTTGTATCCTCATCACTATTTTCTTTGAGGTGCAGAAGCTTCTCAACTTAACATAGTCACATGTGTTTATATCTGCTTCTACTTTTATGGATAGTGTTTCCTCCTTGAAGATGTCTCTAGTCTCAGTGTCATGGAGTTTTTTACCTACATGTTCTATATACCTTATGGTTCTGGGTCTGATATCAAGATCTTTAATTCATTTGGATTTGACCTTTGTGCTGGGTGTTAGGTGGAGGTCCAAATTTGCTTTTTTGCATGTGGCTGACCATTTGTCCAAGCACCACATGTTGAAGAGATTTCCTTGCTCCATTTTGCATTTCTTGCCCATTTATCAAAGAGTAATTGGTTGTATGTCTGGGGAACATTCTCTGAATACTCAAGTCTATTTCACTGATCTGGGGGTCTGTATTTTTTCTAATACCATGCTGTCTTAATGACTATTGCTTTGTAGTACAATTTAAAGTTGGGGAAAGTGTTGTCTCCCATCTTCTTTTTCCCAAGGGTTGATTTAGCTATTCCTGGGTGTTTATTGTTCCAAATGAATTTTATGAGAAACACAGTGTTTTATTGATGTTATTGTTATTGTTGTTTGGTTTGTTTTTGGGTTTTGGGCCTCACCCACTGGCACTCAGGAGTTACTCCTGGGTGTGTACTCAGAAATCACTCCTGGGGAATTCAGGAAACCAAATGGGATACTAGAGATTGAACCTGGTCCTTCCTGGGTTGGTTGTATTCAAGGCAAATGCCCTATCATTTTGTGGAAAACACAGAAGAGATCCCTGGGTAATTTTCAGTCCATATTTGATCACCTGTTTAGTTTATCTTCCTCTTCAGATGACATATTGCAATTGTATTAGTCATGTATTAGATTGTTCAATAAATGGCTCTGTTGTTGTGCTGTGTCCCTGTAAATACATCATTAGTCAAGCAAAATATTTTGTGGAACTGAATCAAAGGCACATTTTAAATTATAATATGTAATTTAATGCTAAATTAGAACTGTTTTTTATTTTGTTTTGTTTGGTTTTGGTTTTGGGGCTAGACTGGGTGACACTCAAGGGTTCCTTCTGGACTTGCATTCAGAAATTGCTCCTAGCTTTGGAGACCATTTGGGACCTCAAGGATCAAATCCAGGTCCATTCTGAATCAGCTGCATACAAGGCAAACCTCTTATCGCTGTGCTATCACTCCAGACCAGACTGTTTTTATTATTATATTTTAGTCATCTCTTTACTTTATGTGACATTAATATTTTAATGTATTTATTTAATGAATTCATTAATTTTTAATAAAAATATTATATGAGAAAGGCAAAGAGAGTTACTAATAGGGCTCACTGAATAAATGTATGTTCAATATAGTGTGAGAGGCCATAATACTTAAATTTGTTTAGCAATCAGTTCATAATTGGAATGTAATGTATATGAAACAAAACTACAGACAGGCAATAGGGTTTCCAAGTGAGAATTGGAGTATACTTGGCACATAATGCTATTCAATTTAGTCACTGCATAAAGAAAATAGGTGATGTTCAAGCTATTTCAAGTAGATTGGTAAAAATTGCATCATAAAAGGCAAAAGAAACTAACAAAATTTTTGCATGGATGCTATTGTTTTTATAGTTTTAAAATAAAGCCCAAAGTGACATTTAAAATGGTCACATTTGGAACTGGGGAGATTGTTTTGCATTTGAAATACCTAAATTGGCACTACACGGTACCCTGAGCACTTTTGAGATGAATCCTCCATTAAACCACACAAACAGTATCTCTTGTGCTCAAACTAGCACTGTCCCTTGCAAAACATTTTCCAAAGTAATGTATTTAAATTTAAACAGTGTTCAGTAATGTGCCAGTGGTTCTAATGGCCTCAGTCATCAAAAATTTGTCTTACTCAGAATTTGTAAGTCCATGTTAAAGGCTTTGATTAGTTTTCACTTATTGAAGCTACTCAATAAGTAAAATTAAATAATTTGATTTTTAAAATAGTATTTCACTGTTAGGCAAAGAATGAATAGAAGTTTACATAAATTAAAAAATTAAAAATAGGGCTTTCTGATCCCTGTAGGAGTCTGCTGAGAAAGACCCCAATGAACTCAATCAATTTAATCCCATCAATGTTCAGCGACCAGGTTCGAGGACCAGATAGGCAGTCCTAGGCCACAAGGCGGTACCATCTTCTGTCTGGTGCCTTTATAAAACCTCCACATCCCTCCATTTTTGGCTTTCTGATCCAAATTGAGAAGCAAGGAGAAGCGCAGCCACACAGCTTCACTATGCACATCTCCCAGCCCATGAATCTCACTATGATATGCACATGCAGTAAAAGCCATGCTACAACCATGTCAAGCTGGACAACAGCATGCATAGAGAATGAAGATGGCAGCTCTGATGTAGGCATTATTTCCTTTTAGGTGAAGAAGCTTCTCAGCTTAATTTAGTCCCATCTGTGTATCTCTGCAAAAATCAATGGCCCTCTTATACACCAATAATTATAGAGAAGAAATGGACATCAAAAATCAATCCCATTCACATTAGTTCCCCACAAACTCAAATATCTTGAAGTCAAATTAGCTAAAGATGTGAAAGACATACAAAGAAAACTACAAAATCCTGCTTCAAGAAATAAAAGAGGAAATAGGGAAATGGAGACACATACCCTGCTCATGGATTTGCAGGATTAACATCATTAAAATGGCAATACTCCCCCAACGCATTGTACAGATTTGATGCAATCCCTCTAAGGATACCTGTGACATTCTTCAAAAAGGTGAATCAAACACTCCTGAAATTCATCTGGACCAATAAACACCTGCGAATACTAGAGCAACCCTTGAGAAACAAAATATGGGAGGCATCACTTTCACCAACTTTAAACTGTATTACAAAGCAATAGCATAGAATTGGAATAAAGACAGACCCTCAGATCAGTGGAATAGATTATTCAGAGAATGCTCCCCTGATATACAATCAATTAATCTTTGATAAAGGGCAATAAATGCAATTTGATCAAGGAAATCCTCTTCAAGGAAGAAACAGCACTTTACAAACAATTCGAAGCAGAGAACACTATATTTCTAATCTAAAGTAAGATACATGAAACTGAAAGAGTTTCAAACAAAATAAAGTCAAATAGACAAACAAGACACATCACAATTAAAATGGCAATATCCAACACTTGTTATAGAGCCTTAAAGCAGCAGAAAAAAAGCAAAGATTCACAATAACTGAAATTCCATAAAAGTCATAGCAAATTTAGCCAACGAAACCCTTCAGATCAAAGAAAATTTATAATATATTCAACATAATGAATAAAAGTACCAAAAATACTATACTCTCTCTGAGTTTGGTTGTTACTTTCACATAATGGATTGATACATTTTTTTCCAGGTAAATAGCATCTAAACATACAGATCAATTTTGTAGCAACCACAACAGATTTCTGTAAATGGGAAGATTCAATCTGGAAAAAATAAGGAATTAAAAAGCATAAGCTGTGGCAAAAAAAGGAAGGTAACAAAATGGTCTCTTAGAAAGAATTTGAGACTCTGAGACCAGAGCAATAGTACAACAGATAGGGTTTCTGCCTTGTATGCAATTGACCTGGATTAGATCCCAGCATCCCATATGGTCCATCAAGCCAGCCATGGTAATTGCTGAGTGTAGAGCCTGAGCACTTCCTGGTACGAAACCCAAAGCAAGCAAACAAAACAAAACAAAAAAGAACTTAAGAATTAACATCCTCCACTGTATCATAATGAGTATGGTATTCCAAACAAAGTTAGGTGTTAGAAGTTAGCTTCCAGTTTTATACTGAATAGATACATCAGCAAAATTGAGTATATATATTTTTGGCTTTTTTTTTTTCCAGACCAGTAGTGTCCTATCCCAGTTCAGTGTTTGGGGATTACTCCTGGCAGTGCCCAGGGAACCATTCGTGCTGGAGACAGAAAACTGGCCTCATTCATGCAGAGCACACATTACAGACTCTGAACTTTCTCCAGCTATTTGATAACATTTTATAATGTTTTAAAAGTAAAACTAAGATCCTGTTAGTTAAAGGTAAGAATAAATAGCATAAGATAGAAATTCAAATTAAATGCCTACTTGTCTATTTTCTTCAGATTAATCCTAGATCATGGCAATTATTTTAGCTTTTATTTGCCGTATCTGAATTCTAAAGAAAGGTAGCAAAAGTTTTCTATGAATGGATGAGAATTTTTAAAGTGTGTTCCAATTGTATGAAGACAAATCTGTGAAGATATCTATTATTTATTTGTTTTATCTTGTTTTTAGCATTGCTGTTATAAAATAATAAAATGCCATACCAGCACTGAGTCAGACTGACTGTAATTTTCCAGCAGAAACCTCTGAGTCTCCTGGGTACTACTTGCTAGAACTTTCCAAAATAATAAACTATTCACTGCATGCTTATGAACTAGGTTAAGTAAGAAAATTGTTTCCTAAAAAAAATATTTTATATAATACCATAGAATTATACACATATTAATATTTTTAACAATAATTAAATGCTTTTTAAAATAAAGTTATATAATCATATGTTTCTGAGAGGCAAACCCCCCTCAGTTTAATGCTAATTTTTACACAGTTCAGACACATTTCATCAAAACTTTTATTCACAATACTTTAGAACTTAAAAAACTACAAACTTGGGTTTTCAATCATCATTGGCATAATCTAGTTCCAATATTGACTTCATATATCATCCAAATTATATGACTCAATCACTTTTTAATTGGTCCAATTTTGTTGAAATTTTTTGTTGTTCTGCAATTGACAAAGAAGTTCGTATTTACATTTTGTAAAAGACTAAGCTAACATAAATTACATAATAAAATGCCCAAATATAAAGAATAATGAGGAAAAAAACACATAAAGAGAAGAATCAGGAGATAGTTGATGAACAAATGGTTCAGATATGTCATATTATGTGATTATATATAACTAAAATATAAGGAACTGCCAATATTTTAAGGCAGGCAGTGAATTAAAACTATGTTTTCAGAAAAAAAAATCTATATCACAATGGAAAGTAAGTTTAGTAAATGTTTACAAGAATATTGGTACTGGGCCCATAGTGATAAAGTGGTAAAGCTTTTATTTATCAGATGCAGCTGACTTAGGTTTGGTCTCGCAAGTTCTATATAGTCCCCTGAGCCTGCTGGAATAGATTTCTAAACACAGAGCCCGGAGAAAGCCATGAACACAACCAGGTGTGGCCCCTAAACAGAAAACAATTAAAATAAATAAATAAGAATATTGGCATTTTTAGCAACTAAAGGATGCAACTATCTATACATTCTATTACTTTGGTTGACAAAATTCAATATCATATGTGTGTCTAAAAATCACACACACAAATACAGGTGAAGAATTGTTGAATTTCTTTCTATTTTAAGTTAGTTCTGAAAACTGACCTTTTGGTTGAAGTGTCAACTTCTGTTTATTTTATGATATTTAAATCTAATTGAAATGTTGGCTAACTTTGCTTACATTTTATGCTCGTCATTCAAAGGATGCCTTAAAGAAATAAAATGTCTTGATTCTTATTTTGTGTGCTCTTGCTACTGATGATAGGTGAAAAATAGTTTTACAGACTGGGTGCTTCTTTTGGATTTCTAGGTTAAGAGTGTCCTCTACAGTCCAGATAATGCAATGCCACTTCTTTGAAACATGTTTCAGAAAAATGAGGTTTTCAAAATTAAATAAATGTCATATATTTTACATACCATATCACTAAAGCAGGAGTGGCCATGGTGTGTTTGTCCACGGTTCCCAGACTCTTCAATATTTTCAAAATAAAAAATGAATAATAAAATATTCAGGCCCAGAGTAAGAAATAGGAAAGTTTATTGAAAAGCAGAATTGAAAGTAACTCCCAGTGGAGAAGACCTTAGTAAAGGACATCATAAATTTTGCAGGATTTTTTTTTAATAAAATTGGGTCTTGAGTTTCTTATTAAACAAAATGTCTGAGGGTTCACCATTTTTCTTCAGTGATGTCTTATTAATTGAGGGCTTTTTTGTGTCGCTAAAATAAAAATAACATTATTCTTTCCTGTTTAGGCTGGCAGGGTCAGAGGGGAGTGGGGACCATCCCTATTTTAATTAACTATTTGTGTTTTATTTGTTTTTGGACCTTAGTGGGGGCCTACTCCTGGCTCTGTGTTCATGGATCACTCCTGGTGGGATTCTTGGTATTCGATTCCATGGATCAAATCCAGGTCAACTGTTTTCAAAGCAAGAGCCTTACCCACTATATTAATTTCTTTAATCTATCTGAGATTATTTAGTTTATGTATTTTACCATCTGACCAGTTATTGCCCCGTTATATTAGTCCCTTGTAAATCCAGGGCCTGGGGCAGAATGTATGGTCTTGGGAAATTATCAATTTCTTCAGTCTCAAAGAAAGCCTAGAAATTTTCAAGAATGTTTAAAATGTAGGTTGAGGACAGAGAAAATGGAAGTGCTCACAGCAGCAACTGGCAAAGGAAACAGAGGTTTCCTCTTTCATCACCTATGCATCAACTATGCAGAAGCATAGTTCCTAAATCTTTCAGTATTTTTTTATAATATCTTTTTTTAAACACCGTGATTACAAACATGACTATAGTTGTATTTCAGTCACAATAAAATACCCCCTTTCACCAGTATAACATTCCCACTATCAATGTCCCCATCTCCCTCCTCCCACAACCCTTGCCTGTATTTGAGACAAGGCATTCTACTTCTCTCACTCATTAAGATCGTCAATGAGGGGCCGGGCGGTGGCGCTGGAGGTAAGGTGCCTGCCTTGCCTGCGCTAGCCTAGGACAGACCGCGGTTCGATCCCCCAGCGTCCCATATGGTCCCCTAAGAAGCCAGGAGCAACTTCTGAGCGCATAGCCAGGAGTAACCCCTGAGTGTCACAGGGTGTGGCCCAAAAACCAAAAAAAAAAAAAAAAAGATCATCAATGATAGTTGTTAGTGTAGTTATTTCGCTAACTATACCACTACTCTTTGTGGTGAGTATTTTCTTTTTTTGTTTGTTTGTTTTTGCAATGTTTAATATTAAATATTTTCTTTTCCTTTTTTCTTTATTAAAAAAAAAACCTTCACTAGTGCAACATTCCCCTCACCAATGTCCCAAGTGTCCCTTCTACTCATTTGATGAGTATTTTCAAGAGTGAAAATAATACTAAGTAGCAATGATGCTCAGAGTTAGAATGAAGAGTTGATTAGGTTCGATCCCCCAGTGTCCCATATGGTCCCCCAAGCCAGGAGCAACTTCTGAGCACATAGCCAGGAGTAACCCCTGAGTGTTATCGGGTGTGGCCCAAAAACCAAAAAAAAAAAAAAGAAAGTAAAGAAGGAAATACATTGTCTCTTTGTCAAAATTCCTTCCTATGCAGGAACTTAATATAGTACTAAATTAAATAGGCTCTTTTATATATATATGAGAGGGGGGGGACCTTTTTGCAGGCCTTTAAAGGCTCTGTGCATCTTTTTACAAAGAATGCAAGGATCCTACAAAATGGTCTGTCTGGCTGAGTCTTTTAGGTTTGGCCATTTTCCTTAGGCACTGTTCTTTGTCTTATCCTCCTTAATGAGACAGATTCTATTGTCCTGGCCAGGCCCATGAGGATCAAATATGTACAAAGGGACAAAAAAGTGTATGGGTTAATGGGAATTGATGGAACTGCAGGCTAAGGGAAACTGAGGTTTCTTTTATCATTTGTACTTCACAGGCAAATTATTGCTTTTATTTTCCTTTCAGTTAACAAGTTCCAATTTTGCTATTTCCTTATTTCTGCCCTATTCAGCCCAGACTTGCTCTCTTCCCAGAAATAACTCATAGTCCAAATAAAAAAATTTAAACCCTTTCTTTCTGATTCCATAAAAGTTTCTTTCCAGATATCTTACAGTTACCATGGTTTCTGCATTTGAAATCAATCCCCACTTATATGAAACCTTTGAGAGGGAGAGTTTTATATATAGGTTCATAAAAGGTAGGATAAAAGTAGCTACTCTAGACATTAATTATTGCCTTTCTATTGGCAGGTAATTTGAAATTATGATCTTCTCTACCTTTTAGTTGTACTGAATATGTGTGATGTTCATTTGGGTGTTCTTCCCCCCTCCCTGTGATACTTAAACTGGTATCTTAAACTGCTTTAAGATATAGGGGGTGAGACAACTGCCTTTGTCTCTCTGTGTATTAATCTTGTTTAGATATATACCTAAGGGATTTTTAGTTGTTTGTTTTTTGTTTGTTTTTATTTTAGTCCACACCTGGTGATGCTCAGGAGTTACTCCTGGCTATGTGCTCAGAAATCACTCCTGGCTTGGTGGACATATGGGACATTGGAGGATCGAACCATGGTCAGTCCTAGGCTAGCACACTCAAGGCTTGTGCCACTGCTCCAGCCCCTAGATATATACCTAAGTTTTAGCAGAATTCCTTTTACTCTAACCATTTTGAAATTTGAAAGGAAACCAAGAATTTTCCTCACTATTGACCTCCATGTTGTTAATGGGAAAATTCCCAGGATTGGTAGGCTTTGTTATACGAAGAGTTAGAAGAAAGATAGGATATATGTAGGAGAGGTGGTATGAGTCTTGCATGTGGTTCACCGTCTTCAAATTCTCTGCATAATATATGTTCCTCCTGAACCCTTAAGCTTGACTCCTCCATACAGATCCTGGAGTAAGTACCACCGCCGGACCTCAAAACAAAACAAAACAAAGAACTGTATGAGACAGAGCTGAGGGTATAAAAACGCCAGTTTATTTCTTTAAGCCATGTAAAGCACAAACTGAGTAACTAGAAAGCAGTAGGAAAGTCTTTCAAGGACTAATAAACCCTGTCCAAGGTCAAATCAGTAAAGTAATATGGGATGATTAGGTGCTTTAACTTTGTTGGGACCTGAATTCTGAACAAGGAGAGAAGTCATTTTGTAAAAGCCATACGGCTGGCTTCTTCTTAGGTTCTGAGCAGGGAGAGACACCATTTTGTAAGGACCACATGGTTTAAGCCACATGCTAGGGCTTTACAAGCCTATTTCCATAGACCCTGCCCCAAGCTACCTGGCCATACCAGGTAATACCAGGTAGCCTATGAGTAAAGTACAAGAGAGCAGTAGGAAGGTACCCTTAGACAAGAGCCAAACATTTTAAGGATAATCAGAAAGCTGGAACCTCTCTATATTCCTTCCCTATATAATCTTCCTCATGACTTTGGGAGGAGGTCATCTCCTTCAGAGGATGGCCCTGGCTGGTCAGGATGTGGGGTCTTGTTGGCATGTATTAAAGTATTAAACTTTATTCCAGTTGTGTGGTCTTGTCCTTCTACTCTGAAACCCAATATTTGGGGGGCTTAATTCGTGAATGTAAAATATATCAGTTTTCTAGAGATAGTGATATTTTTCTTTATTCAATCAAAACATAATGATAAATATGAAATATTCTGTTTAGGGTGTTTTTGAATGCTACAATGAGTGAAATTTACATAACATAGCTGAGAATTAAAAACATGACTTAGAAACTACTGAGAAATGGGAGGTAGAAGATATGAAAAAGAGAGAGTAATATGCTCAAGAGAGATCTCAGTCTTCTCCAACAGTAGAGAGAATCCCAGACCACAATCCAGCCTGAAAGTATACAGTCCAGATCTCAAGAGGGGAGATACAGATTACATGTGCTTGGGTATTCTGTGTGTACACTTCACTTTAAGCTTAGAGAAATGTGTATTTCTTTTTTGGGGGGACACACCTGGTGATGCTCAGGGGTTACACCTGGCTATGTGCTCAGAAATCGCTCCTGTCTTGGGGACCCTACGGGACGCCGGGAATCAAACCGAGGTCTGTCCAGGGTCTGTTATGTACAAGGCTGTAAATATAGCTGCACTATAGCTTCAGCCCGAGAATTGTGTGTTTCTTAGTTTTACTACATTTGCAATTTTTTTCCTTGAAAAGCTCCTAATTACTTGGTATTTGACTCCACTTTTGGTAGACTGTGAAAATTTCATTTGTAAAATAAAAAGGTAACAAGATAATTAAAAGGGCCTTATCCATTAAGCACATTACATAAACCCTATGTATTAAGTGCCACAACAAAATAAAAAAACACTAGACCCACCAAAATTAAATAATAACACTATATATAATGTCTATAACAATGTAGTTCAAATGCAATCTCCATAAGAATGCTTCCACACAGAAACTGGAACTATTTAACTATTTCATCAAAGTATTATAGTATTGGCTACATTCAACTATATGAAAATGATCAGGATAAATCACGTGCTGGGACACAATTAACTACAGATTCATGAAAGCAGAATTGTATTAAAACTTTATTAATATCAAAATTATCTGAAAGAAGAAATTGATAATCAAATTGAATATATGAAAACTCCAATACTGGGGCCAGAGAGATAGCATGGAGGTAGGTCATTTGCCTTACATGCAAAAGGATGGTGATTCAAACCCCGGCATCCCATATGGTCCCCTGAGCCAGCCAGGAGTGATTTCTGAGCATAGAGCCAGGAATAACACCTGAGCACTACTGGGTGTGACCCAGAAACAAAAACAAAATAAAACAAAACTCTAATACTTGGAAACTGAATAATAATTTTTAAATGACTACTGTACCAATGAGCAAATCAAAGAAGAAACCAATGACTCCTCGAGATGAACATCTTTCAGAATATAATGAAACAGAAAAAGAGTACTATGATGGTAATAGCAATATTAACATCAAGAAACAAGGAAAAAATATTCACATAAGTACTCTTACCTTGCATCTCAAGAAACTAGAAAAATGAAAACCAAATGAAGAGACTCGATTTAAAAATTTAAAGCAGAAATAAATGATGTAGAATTAAGAAATAAATGTAAGAAACCCAATGAATTCAGAAGTTGTATTTAAAATTTTTTTTCACAAACACTTATGTAGATTCATGAAAAAAGAAGAGAGATAATTCTAATAAATTAGATCAGAAATGAAAGTAGAGTTGTCTAAGAGATGGTTAAGTGGGAATCAATAGTGTGATGTGGGTTCAAAAGCAAAAGCAAAATAAATGATTTAGGGCAGAATTTATAATAGGTACCTCACAAATGCATATTTCTTAAACATTACTGTAGTTTCTATTTTTGTCCCCCCCCCCATTCACAATACAGACCAGGCAAAGGGCCTGGGTTGAGGTGTATATGGGGTGTGTTTACTGTACCTCCTCTTTCTATACGCAGCCTGTGGTAAGCATTGGAGGCCTTGTCTTTTTTTTTTTTGATTTATATATATAAACCTATAATAGTAGTTTCTATTTTTAAGCTAAATAACATAGAAGAAATTTATTAACTTCTCAATCATCAAATATCCCAATACTGCACAAAGATGAAACAAAAAATTGAGCTATCCTATTCTTTGTAAATAAATAATACATTAATGAGGTGATGTTATTTTTTTTAATTCTTGGTAATCAAGGACCAGAGATCTAATCCAGTAGATAAGGTGTTTGACTTGCATGCCACAGACCTTGTTTTAAAAATCATATGGGTAGCCTGAGATCCTACAAGTAATCTCTGAGCACATAGTCAGAAACAAGCTGGGTGTGACCACCAAATCAATCAATCAATCAATCAATCAATAATAGTAGCTATTTAATATCAGGTCAATATAAGATATTAGAATGTCATCAGTGTTTTACTTTTGTACAATCTTGTGTTTATACTTTGGTTTGGGGGTCACATCCTATCATGTTCAGGAAGTATTTCTATTCAGTGCTGGTGAGTAGCTCTGTGCAGTGTCTCATAACCATGTGGGGCATAGATCCATACAGATTGATATGATAGAAGAGACATGCAGTCAGCCAACTAAGCTTTATCTTGTTTGCATCTTTAGAACCTTCTAAACCAGTGAATTAATTTTGGTATAGAAATGACAACTTATCTCATATTTTCTTTATTTGCAGGAGGCATTTGAATATTTATTCACCTGTTTTTTAATCCTAAGGATTGGACCTAGTGCTTCATCCATATAAGGCATATTGATGCATCATCGAGCTATATTACTAATCCCCCCCCCCTTTATTAGGCTTTTTTTTTTGAAAACAAGTAATTACACTTTCAAGAATCATCCCGGAGCACCACCAAGGGTGATTTCTGAGAACAGAACTTGAAGTAAACATTGATAATGGCCATGTAAAACCCGATATCCAACCCCTGCCAAAAATAAAAAATAAAATGAGCACTAGCTGAAGTACAGTAAGTGGAGTGTTTGCCTTGTATGCTGCCAACTATGGTTCGATTCCTGTGACACATATAGTACCTGAACATGCTAGAGTGCAGGGCAAGGAGTTATCCCCAATTACTGCAGAACATAGCCAATAAATAAATAAACCCAAAAATGAATAAGAAAAGAAAAATTAAAATAATTTTGGTGCGGGGCCGGAGAGATAGCATGGTGGTAAGGTGTTTGCTTTTCATGCAGGAGGTCATCGGTTCGAATCCCGGTGCCCCATATGGTCCCCCGTGCCTGTCAGGAGCAATTTCTGAGTTTGGATCCAGGAATAACCCCTGAGCACTGCCGGGTGTGACCCAAAAACCACACAGAAAATAATGATTTTGGTATAATCTGATAAGACATTTTTTGTATATATGCCTTTATTAGTTTCCAATGTAGTTCCCATTAACATCATACTAAGATCATTATAGAGAAATTAGACAATTCCATGGAGTTCTGGGCAGTCTTTCTGAGGTTCTTGCTTTTCAGCTCCAGCTGTTGATTGAGATGTATAGGAGTATAATACACCATGTGTTGAACTAATATTTTGGGGTTTTTTAGTTTTGCCACATTCAAGTGTTATTGGAAAACATGCAGTGAAAATATGACAGATTGAGTTGAAAGCACTTTATTTGGCAATTCATATGCTAAAGTCTTTTACCATTCTGTATACCTAGTTAATAACTTGAAAGCTGTCTTACTGCGTTACTCTTTTATTGAAATTAGATATATTGAAGATTCATGGTTGTTATGTTATATTATAAACTGTATTCTTCCCTAATTTTAAGTACACATCAAATTGTGAGAGCACTAAACTTTCTTTTTTTATATAATATCTTTATATAAGTAGTTAGAAAAATAATGACAGCCACAACTATCATGACAATGGTAGTGAGTGAGAAAAATAGAATGCCTGTCTCAAAAAGCACTAAATATCTTACATACCCTACTGACCAACTGAGAGTTCTCAGTCAGCACTCTGTAAAAGTGACTAAAAAAATCCCCAGCTTTCTTCCTGGTTGAGTTAGAGTCCACTTGCCCCGTGTGATATCCTCAGATTTGGGTCCTATATTTATATATTCTTATGAAACAAATATAAGCAGAATGGAAGCTGAAAGATGATACTCAATATTTAAAAGCTAGCTTTAAAATTCATTATTTTACATTTCCGTGGAATTACCATCAACATAACTGGAATATATAGACACTAAATATATATAGTGACTCACATTGATCCACCCACAGTGATGATTAAAAGCAGAGAATGGAGGTATTATTTGGAATTTCACAATTCTTTCTACAGTCTACTGCAAATAATTGGGACAAATTAACTGTGTCATAGTATCATACCATTTCTCCACTTAACAGATGTCATTCTTCTATGTACCAATTTTACTGTATGGAAGTTTCAGCTTCCATCCTACCTATAGAGATAAATGAGAAGCCGAAATGGGAGCCATTTATTTAACTTAGTAATATGGGAATAATAAGACAGTTTGTCTTACCTAAAAGGCTATAAAATATATAGAGTTAAACTCTGGCCTCCAAACTTATCTTTTTTTTTATTAAAAATAAGTACAAGTCTAGACTTTGCACCTAAGGTGAGCATTTTGTTAGAGATATATTTATCTATATTTAAGGGAAAACAAACCACTAAATGTTCTTGCAAATAGTTTTATGTGAATTACACTCACCTGCAGTAGCCTGCAAAGTATTTACAGCTACAAGTAACTGTTTGGTCAAGTACTTTACCTCAATGATATTATCTCCTTACCATGGTGTCAAAAATATTTATATCTTGAACCACCAATAGAATAGAAAAATTAGAGACACCACAATGACCATATTGGCTTAGAAGACCAGTGACTAAAAGTGATGTAGGTGACTATAGATAACTCTCTTTAAACTCATGTCTTTCTCAAACTCATGCTTCAATTATTCCTTACAGCCAAACATAAGGGGGGTGATTATCTAAACTTTTTTTGAGTATTAAAAGTTGTCTAAACTTTTCTTTATATTCTCACTGCTTTCTCAATTATAAGGCATTGTAAAGTGATGGTTTACTTCCAAAAAAAAACTTCCAAAACTATTGTCACCGAGAATATCTTCATAGCTAAATCATATTTTAGCAAAAAAAAGCGTATGCCACTCCAGCACTTTTATGAAAATGAAGTTTAATTACTTAACTTCTTTTCTCATGAGATATTTTTGGTGGATACAGCTACATGTGTCCTATGTTGACTTTAAACATGTGAGTAGAAAAGTAGAAATTTATGAAACAAATTAAATATTCTTTTATCATTAGATCAGTTGAGTTGCTGCTTAAACAGATTGAATATTCTTTTATCATTAAATCAGTTGAGTTCTTGCTTTCATATCATTTAATTATATGGATATTTCACAGATACATCAAATTTGGAGTATTGTTAAGTCTTTTTGAGTCCACCTGGAAGCATTCAGGGGCTCTGTTTCACTCATTGCTTTAGGGTCACTCCTGGCAGTACTCAAAGGACTAATAGGGAGATAATCCTGAATATTCTGCATGTAATATATATATATATATATATATACTCAATATATTTTCACATCTTAAATGTAATGTTTTAAATGCAGTTCAATCTACTAGTTTCCACTATATAGTTACCACAGAAAGTATCTAACTAAAATGTGAGTTTTTGTTTCTGCACATAAAATTATCATACAAAACTCCTGTTATTTATGATGTTAAAGATATTTATTATTGGGAGTTAGAAGGCCATACCTGGTGGTGCTCAGGGATTATTCCTGACTCTGCATTTAGGAATTACTCCTTGTGGTGCTTATGGGATGCCAAGATTTAAACTCTATGATCCTGTGCAAGGCTAGTACCTTAAACACTGTACTATGGCACCAGCCTCTAGAGTTATTTATTAAACACATTGTTCACTTTTTTCAGCAATGGAGATCTTTTTGCAACACAAAAGCAATCAAATTACCTGCCTGGAGGGGTGTCTCTCAATAAGAGACTGCATGCTTTGTGTGTGTGATGTATAGCCTTTGATCTCTGGCACTCATATATACAAAATGCATGCACACTTATATACAAAAATGAAATTCTCTCGCTTAAAATACTTGAGTAAATTTCTATTAAGTTCAAACTTCTTGATGCCATGCAACCATGAATGCTTCTTTTACTTTTTTCTTTCTTTTCAAGAAAAGATTAAAAAAAAAGGTTTAATTTCTCAAGAAGGAGAAATTAAGGTAGAAATATAAACATGTCCCTCACAAAATACTGCAGCATAAGGATTATTTTCTGTGTTATTAAAAGTGTAAAAATATTCTTTATTTACCTCATCTGCATCAACTACTTCTAAGACACTCTTCTTAAAGAGCTCGTTTAAGACTTCAGAAGTGTTGCTGACAGCTTCCTTCACTAAATTGGTTGTCTCATCCCTCTTTAGAGCAAGGATGTAGGCCACAACTGCACCGGTATCTATTTTGTCAAAGCTCTTTGCTGAAGCATTCATTCTAGCTCCTCAGGAACTCTCCAGAAAATGTGTCTGCTGAATACACTAATCTTTTTGCCATTCTTGTTCTCCTCAATAAGGCTATTTTTTTTCAAAAGTGCTCTTATTGCTTTTATTCTTTTCTCATACCAGTGTGATGGCAGGGGCTGCGTTAGCAATTCTAATTGTTTTTAGTATTAGCAATCAGTTTTAAGAGCTCTCTCTCCTTTGCTGTTGCTGGCCATAAAGACGATTCTGTAATCTCAAAAGACAATTTTAGTATCACTTCATACCTAAGGAGCCATAGTCTGGTAATTGACCTGGCATAAAGAATTTCTTCATCAACTCCCACTGACACAACGATAGCATCAATACAGGCATACTCATATTTTCCTTCCTACAGTTGTAAAGTCTCTTCACACAACAAGAATAAATATCTGTCCAGAATGAAACCCTGCCTAGATGCCACTCCTATTCTAAGTAAAATATAAAATCACCCATGTATGTTTCTTAATAATTTTTAACCTCACCTTACATCAACTGATGATAAATCTCTTCCTTAAGATTATTTACATGTTGTTCCCTTGATAGAATAGGTATTACCTATAGTATGAATATTTAGTGTCTAATTTTCAGTAGTTATTCAATAGCCTGGTGTTAATTTTTTCCGTCATAAATAACATCCTAAAATCCTTATTTCCATAAAATGAGTTTCCATAAATTCTAGGATTAGTTTCCTTAGATGTTAATTTCCATAGCTCTCAAACCATACATGCCCCACTGTGTAAAAAACACTTTCCTCATCAGTGATCTTTACCCTTGACTCATCTGCAACTTATGTCTAGGTAAAGCAAGAAGGTCCATCACTCATTCCAATCTGTTATACCTCTGAAAAGCCATCTCAGTTTCAGAAATCCTCATAAAATTAGCTGTTTTTTGCATTCTTTCTAGTATCATTTGATTTTTTTAATCTCCAGAGTATAATACTAAATATTCTTGTATTCATTTTCATGTCCTTTCTCTATGAACATAACTTTCAACATATTCAAAATAATTTGAGAGTTCTACATGGAGAAATTTATTTCTAGACATAAAATCTAGAGTATACTCCTAGTTCATTTTTTCTAATTAATCCTGTTCCTTCAATAAATTCCAAAGACTTTACTTATTCTCAATGCAACACTAATGCAAAAGTGCCAAAGGCAGTATGGTAGTCCTAATAAGTTATTTTTTAAATGTGCAATTCTTTTTTTCTTCTTTTTTTTGTTTATTTTATTTTATAATGTGCAATTCTAAAAAAATTTATATTCACTATTTTCTGAGAATCTTGGTAAAACAATAGCTGGCATTGTATTATGTTAGTGTGAAGCTAGCTGTATCTTCAAAGAGTGATAGGCAACAATGGGAATGTAAGAATATATATATAAGAAATTGACGTTGTTATTAAAATCAAAAAAATTTAACTCCAAATAACCAGTTTAAGCCTTGGGAAAAAATCACTTTTTCATAAACTTTTGAAATATAGCTAATATATTTATCTTGATAATCAATATTTTAATATATATTATTTTAATAACATTAGCACAAAATAAAATTTTAAATACAAGCTGAATTTTTTAAAAAAATATCTAGACTTCTTGGGGCCAGAGAGATAGCAAGGAGGTAAGGCGTTTATCTTTCATGCAGAAGGACTGTGGTTTGAATCCCGGCATCCCATATGGTCCCCTGTGCCTGCTGGGGCAATTTCTTAGCATAGAGCCAGGAGAAGCCCCTGAGCACTGCCGGGTGTGACCCAAAAACAAACAAACAAACAAATATCTAGACTTCCAGGCATACTTTTTAAATTAAGAAACCTTTTGGATATAGAGAAAGATGTTATTTGTAAAGGCAATGCATTTAAATTGAAATGGTTAAGCCAACAAGATGGCATAAAAGGGTAGGCATTTGCCTTGTATGTGGCCATTCATGATTAATTTCTGGTATCAAATATTATCCCAGTAGTACTGACAGAATATAAATAGAGCCAAGAGCAAGCTCTAAGTACAGATAACTATGGATCCCAAACCACTAAATAAATATATGTGATTGGGAACATGTAAAGAAAGTAGAATAATTAATGTAATAAAAATTAGAGATTTAGCCTATACATGAGTAACCTTTGACAGGAGCACATTTTTTCCAATAAAGTGAGAAACAGTGTAAAGAGAAATTGACATATTTAATACCTGCTTCTTAATTTTCTGAAAATAACCTAGAAAATTAACTTAAAATGTGGTTTGATTAAATTTTGTTTCTTACATTAAATTAATCCTATTATATCTGTGTGTGCTATATGAGTATTTTAAATAATTTATCACTAATAGGTCAGATAGTTTAACTCCTCAGATCCAGCACTTCTGAGGCCTAAGGGAAATTAACAATTTGTGCTCAGATGTCATACAGAAATGGGGATGAAATTTGCCTATACATGCACAGTACATGTAACTGACTCCTTAGCTATCTCTCTGTCCTCAATGAAATCTTTTTAAAAAGGAATTCAATCTATCCCCTGCACCTTCTACAAAAATTATCTTGCAGTGTAAGATAGATTTCCTTTTAAATTTCGAGCCTCAATGCATTGGGGGTTGGTATCTCTGTTTATTAAGATTTTTTTAGAAGACTCAAATCATAAAATATGAATAAAATTGATCTAAATTTTTGAGGACCATGGAATGGCACAGTGGTGAACTTATGGTAACAGCCATTTGTTCTATGCATGGCACCACCCCAGATGCTCAAGGTGATTCCAGCAACATTATCATTGGTGCCACAACAAAGCTTATGGTTAATGGCATATGACAACTGAGTAAGTGAATACCACAACTAAGTGATTCCATACCACAAACAAGTATACAGAAAAAAAAACATCAAACAACAACCACCACAACAAAAAGAAGGAAAGGGGGAGAGAAGGAAAATCAAGACCTATTCTCTGTCTAAAACCTTCTTACTATATTGTTAAAAGGATAAAAGAATGGAAAAGACTACAAATCACAGGTCTTGATAAAATCTAATTAACATTTTATTGAGTACTCAACTCAAAAATAAGTTATTAAACAAATATGTCTAGTGGGTCAAATATTTGACTAAATATTTGATCATGTTTTATAGAGTTTTAAATAAACATTAATGAAATTCAAATTAAAACAGTAAATGTTGCATTTTTGTAGACATTAAAGTTTTTTTAACAATTTATTTATAAACCATGTTACAGTCAAGTTCATAGTTCAGTTTCAAACATAGACTATACACCACCCTTCACCAGTTCAATTTTTCCACCACCATTGTCCCCATTTCCTTCCCCTACCCCATCCCTGCCTGTCTCTGGAACAGGCTTCTGCTTATCTTTCTCACTATCATTGTCATGGTAGTTGTCAGTGTGGTTAGTGCCTAATTGCACTCACAATTGTGGTAAGAAGCTTTATATGATGAGCTGTTCCTCTCAGTCCTCATCTCTATTGTCTCTAGATATAATTACCATATTGTCTTTATATTTCTTTTTTTAATATAATTTTTATTTTTGACCAAAGTGGCTTACATATCTTTCACAGTAATATTTTAGGTTCATATTAGCAATATGTCAGGGGAATTCCCATCACCAAAGTTGTCCTCCCTCAACCTCCATTCCCATCTTGCATTCCAAATCCCCCACCCTCACCCCCTGGGCTGCTAGTATAAGTGGTCCCCTCCGTATCTAGCTTACTACTTAGTGATCATACAACTGTTTGGTCTTGATACCCTCCACTCCTTCCCCTTCAATTTGACAGGCAATACTAGATAGTTCAAGTTATGTGGTTTTGTTTGAAGAAAAGAAGAGCAATAAAATGGGGTAAAAATCAAATAAGTCAAAAATGGGCAGAGTGCTTTTAGAGGCTCTCAACCTCAGTTTTAGAGAGAAAAGGGAAAAAGGAAGTGAAACACCACACCATACAAAAGGAGATCTCAAATAGAAAAAAAATCCAGTAAGCACTGCATCAATAAAGACAAGCACCACATAATAACCATGGTCCTGAAATGAAGACATAACAGAGTGCAAAAAGGAAAAAGGAAAAAAAAATTGGAGATAACAACTTCAAAATCTAAAACGACAAAGAAAGTCTTTTTTTTTCTTATAACTACAGATGAGACTAGATGTTAATTCCTCTCCCTTTGACTCATTTCACTGAGCATAATAGTCTCCAAATCCATCTATGCATAGGCAAATTTCTTGACTTCATTTTTCCTGCATAGTATCTCATTACTGTAGATGTACCACTGTTTCTTTAGTCTCTCATCTGTTGTTAGGCACCTGGGTTAATTCAGATTCTGACTATATAGTGCTGCATTGAACATAGGAGTGAGAAGACATTTTTGTATTGTTTTGTGTTCCTAGGGTATATAACTACATTAACTTAACTTCCTCTTCTATTAATGGGATTTTTACCAGAATTAATATTTGATTATTTTTTAAATTTTTGTTTCATTTTATTAAGACATTGTGATTTAATAAAAAAAACATTGTGATTTACAAAGTCCTTCATAGTTGTGTTTCAGAAATACAGTGAATCAGTTGGGTCTCATACATACAATGAATTAGGGCCAATCCCACACTAGTGTTCCCCAATACATTTCAAACTACCACCTGGCCTCCCAGCTTGCCAGTATAATACGTCTATTTTAAGTTTAGGTTGTTAATGTTTTGATTCCATTGTTGTTGCCTGTGGTTTGGATATTTAGTCTGTCACTTTTAATACTACCAATGCACATGACACCACTTGGCCCTAGCCCCCATCTTTTCATATTTGTTTTCCTCCCTCACTCAATTTCTTTCCTTTTGCTATACTATCCTCTTCATTCAACTGTGGAAGATTATAAGCGTCCAAGAATTTATCCGTTTCTTCCAGGTTCTCATTTTTAGTGGAATAGATTTTCTCAAAGTAGTTTCTGATTATCCTTTGAATCTCTGCCATATCAGTAGTGATCTCTCCTTTTTCATTCCTAATATGAGTTATCAACTCTCTCTCTCTCTCTCTCTCTCTCTCTCTCTCTCTCTCTCTCTCTCTCTCTCTCTTTGATAATTTTGCCAGTGGTTTATCAATCTTGTTTATTTTTCCAAAGAACCAACTTCTGTTTTCGTTGAACTTTCGGATTGTTTTTCGGGTTCCTACTTCATTGATTTCTGCTCTCAGCTTTGTTATTTCCTCCTGTCTCCCTATTTTTGGTTCTTTTGTTGAGCACTTTCTAATTCTATGAGCTGCGTCATTAAGTTGTTCAGGTATGACCTTTCCTGATGTGTTCTTGCAAAGCTATAAATTTTTCCCTCAGTACCACTTTTGCTTTGTCCCATAGGTTCTGATAACTTGTGTCTCCATTGTCATTTGTTTTTAGGAAGGTTTTGATTTCCTCTTTGATTTCATCTCGGACCCACTGGTTATTCAGTATTAGGCTGTTTAACTTCCAGGTATTAAAGTTTTTCTTCTGTGTACCTTTGAAGTTCACATATAAATTAGGGCCTTGTGGTCAGCTAAGGTAGCCTGCAAAATTTCTATTCTCTTGATATTATGGAGGTATGTTTTATGTGCCAGCATGTAGTCTATCCTGGAGAATGTCCCATGTACATTAGAAAAGAATGTGTATCCAAGTTTCTGGGGGTGGAGTGTCCTCTATATCTACTAAGCCTCTTACTTCCATTTCTCTTTTCAGGTCTAGTATATTCTTGTTGGGTTTCAGTCTGGTTGACCTATCAAGTATTGACAATGCCATGTTGAGGTCTCCCACAAATATTGTGTTGTTATTGATATTATTTTTCAGATTCATCAACAATTGTATTAATTATTTTGCTGACCCCTCATTCGGTGCATATATGTTTAGGAGAGTTATTTCTTCCTGCTGTACATATCCCTTGATTAATACAAAATGTCCATCTTTGTCCCTTACAACTTTCCTGAGTATAAAGTTTGCATCATCTGATATTAGTATGGCCACTCCAGCTTTTTTATGAGTGTTGTTTGCTTGGATGATTTTCCTCCAGCCTTTTATTTTGAGTCTATGTTTGTTCTGACTATTCAGGTGTGTTTCATGTAGGCAGCAGAAGGTTGGATTGAGTTTTTTGATCCATTTAGCCACTCTGTGTCTCTTAAATGGTGCATTTAGTCCATTGACATTGAGAGAAAGAATTGTCCTGGGATTTAGTGCCATCTTTATATGAAAGTTTGGTGTTTCTGTTGGTCAGTCTTGTCTTAAAGTAGGCCATTCAGTTTTTCTTTTAAAACTGGTTTTGAGTCTGTGAAGTTTTTGAGCTGTTTTCTATGAAACCATGTATTGTTCCTTCAAACCTGAAAGTGAGTTTTTATGGGTGCAGATTCTAGGCGAAGCATTTATTTCATTGAGTTTTGTTACTATGTCCCACCACTTCCTTCTGGCCTTGAGTGTTTCTGGTGAAAGGTCTGCAGTAAATCTCAAGGATATTCCCTTGAATTTAATTTCTCTTTTCAATCTTGCTTTTTTCAGAATTCTGTCTCTATCTGTGGGATTCGTCATTGTGATTAGGATGTGTCTCGGGGTGTTTTTTCTGGGGTCACTTTCAGTTGGTACTCTTCGGGCATGCAGGATTTGATCACATATTCTTTAGCTCTGGTAGTTTCTCTTTAATGATGTTCTTGACTGTTGATTCTTCCTGGAGATTTTCTTCCTGGGTCTCTGGGACTCCAATGATTCTTAAGTTGTTTCTGTTGAGCTTATCATAGACTTCTATTTTCATCTGTTCCCATTCTTTAAGTAATTTTTCCATTGTTTGATCATTTGCTTTAAGGCTTTTTTCCAATCTCTCTGCTGTATGGAGTTGTTATTCATCTCATCTTCTAGTAAACTAATTCTATCCTCAGCTGCTGTTAACCCGTGGGAAAGCTCATTCATGTTTTTCTTCAATTCATCTACTGAGTTTTTCAGACCTGTTATTTGACCTGAATTTTCAGTTTGGAGTTTTCTCATTTCTATCTTCATATTCTCTTGATTCTTATTAGTGTTCTCTTCTATACTTTCTTTGAGTTCTTTGAACATCTTCCATATTTCACTCTAAACTCCTTATCTGAGAGACTGACTAGATGGTTGGCCATGTTCTGGTCATCTGAGTTGCCATCTTCATTCTCTATGTCTGGCACTGGCCTGTGTTGTTTCCCCATTGTCACACTTGTATTGTGGTTTTTTTTTTTTTACATGTTGTGGTTGTATTCATTGGCTAATTGATGTGCATGGCCACTCAGCTTCCCTAAGTGGCTGGGCTTCTCTGGCTCCTCCCTCTTTTTGCGAAGGATCCAGGGAAGGCTAGTCTTGTGCAGATGAAGCCACACACAGGATGAAATCAGGCCAAGAATGCAGCACAGCACAGGAGACAGTCAGAGTTTGGTGCTGGCATCTGAGTTCCAGCAGAGTTCAGCGGCTCTATAGCAAATACTTTTAAAGGAGACATAGGTCAATTGACTTCCTCTTTAACCTCTCAACTGTGCCCTAGTAGAAGGTTGAAAAGTCATTCTTGTTCATGTGCACATGACCAAAAACAAAAGGAAGGCAAAAGAAAAGTGGGACAATGAGTCATGAGATGCAGGTGCCAATACCTCTGCAACAGAGCTATAAGCCTCAGATGAGGAAAGCAGCAGAGTTTAGGATCTTGAAATTTTACATGAAAATGAGAGAAAATACTTGGACATTATTAGTGTGTGTGGACAAAGTGGACACACCCAATGTTCTATTTAAAGTTTACATTTAGGAAACATTATGGTCATAAGTATCAGAAATTGTGTATGCTAATTTTACACCGACTACTCAAAGACCCACTCAGGAGCAAAATATAGTTTAGCAAGAACACTCATGAAAGTCAGCACAGAAACTATCAAAAGAGGAAGCCTCAGTTTCACCTGCCAGCTGCAACAAGGACCTATTTATTTTGAATCTAGGAAATCAAGATAAAAATGTAAACAATTATTCTTGGCTTAAGGAAGTCAGAATAATCAGTAGTGAGGAAATTTTCTCTTCCTCTTCTGTGCTTTCTTATAATAGAAATAGTTTCTAATAAGGGATTCATTGTAAACAGTCACTAAAATAGTTATCTGCAATAAATTATACTTTTAACTTCTACCATATTTTTTAGATAAATGACTCACATGTTGCAGTTTTGAAGATAACCTTATATTTTTATATTCCTGGATATGAGGGCTTAGCTGAAAGAATGCTATTCATATGGACACTGCTGAAAATGTTCCCTTAGAAGTTTAAGAAAATAATTGTGAATAATCTAAATGTCTTATAAGGGAAAATTGTAAATTAAAATGTCTCTGAATTTGTTTTCCTATATTTTGTTTTGTGGCCACACCCAATGTACTGAGAGTTTACTCCTAGTTCTGTGCTCAGAAATTATGCCTAGTGGTACCCATGCTGGGAGAAAAGTGAGTTTGGTGTGTCCAATTCATATAGTTATGAGTTAGATACATTAAAAAACTCATGCACTATTAAATATTTTATAAAACCTCATATACCATTAAGAACAAGTTTGTATGAAATATTTGTTCATAAAATACTAGAGAAGCTGTTTAAAAATCTTTCATATGCTAAAGTACCTCAAGTTTGAGCAGGTAAAATATTACCTCATTCAACATGTTCAACATTTGAATGAGCTAATATCTAACACAGTAATCTTTTTATGATTCTCCATATTTTTGAGTTGTGGGGAATAGATTATAATTCTCAGAACACTGTATTGAAAAAATTTTAACATTTGTGTTTGATTCCACTCAGCCTTAGTTTTTGGTCACATCCTCTGTACATTTTATGGATGAAAGGCCAACAAAATAAAAGGTGAGAGATTCTTCTCACTATTTGAGCCCTCTACTTAAGATAAACTTGATATTTTTATGAGTGTAACTTCAATATAAATAGTAAAGGGAAGTGGAAACTCTCAGCCACATAGACCTATGTACTGATGCTGACATAAAATTCTAGAATACAATTAGAAATTACAAAATTCTTTCTATGTTTTGTTTTCAAACAATTGGCTTTGAATTAAATTTACTTGGGCCATTTGATTATGTTATAACATCATAAAATTTACACATTAAAGGTTCTTCTTTTATAAACTAGTCAAAAATTAATTTTACTATATGGAAGTTACAGGTTTGGTCCTTCTGTAGAGATAACTGAGAACTCAAAATGATAATTCTATTTGACTTCATGACATTTGATCAATAGACAATTTGTCTCATCTAAGAAGATGATGAAGTACATAGTTAAACAAAGAGCTACGGACATTTATTTAATATTTCTTCAGTTGAAAAATCATCACCAAAATTCTTGACAAATGTGAGTATTCTTTTGAACTATTACTATATACTTATGTATATTTTAAGAAAAAAAATCAACCACTAAATGTCATTGCAAATATTTTTACATGAAAATATACTCACTTAGAGTAGCCTGAGACTGCTACTTAAAAATATAATTTTTATTCAAATACCATACTAAAATGATATAATCTTTTTACAAAACATTAGAACTATTTATGTCATAAGGAACTTACAAAAGAGAAAAAAAGTTAAAGACACCACAGTGAGCATATTGGTTTAGAAAGTCACTGAGTAAAATATGTATTGGCTGACTAATAGATTATGGTATATCACCCACCCCATGGCCTTCTCAAGTCATTGCCCCATATCTACTAAGAGCTAAGTATCTTGACAATAAAAGAAGGTATTTATACACTTTTCTTCACATTCTCACTTCTTTCTTAATTCATAAACCACAGCAGCACATTTTTTTGGCTTTCACAGCAAAACTGCAAATATAACAGTAAAACTGCTAATATTCTTATAGATAAATCTAAAGACCATATTTTAGCATTTAATGTAATTCTCCTACATTTCTGAAATACATGTTTCTACTGCTTACTAAAAACTAGTCTTTCTCATTCTTTTCCTTTCTTTATAGATATCATAACTTAATCTGTTCCTGTATCTACTTTTCCAAATGTAGAACTTCTATATTGGTTACATATTTGCTGCTAGCTCAGACAGATATTATCCAACTTCTAACTTGTTTTTAATGAAGGCAAATTTTTAACTATGCTTTGCTGACTTTATATTTTCATATTGTATGCAGTTTCTGTTTGCCATCATGATATTAAGCATAGCAGTTTCCAGCTTAGATACAAACACCTATCTTGAGTGATCATGATATTTTTTAAAGAGTAAAGAAAAGATTGCAGTGATTTCTTATTGCATTTCCAAATTGGTTTAAAAAATTACAATATCATTATTGTTATAACTTTCTTTAAATATGGAAACTAATGCATGCAATATAAGCAAGTGAAAATCATGTGCTCATCAACTGATAGGCCCTGGTTCATTCATTTGTTACTCTTTCCAGTGTGTAGAAAACTCTTGTCAAATACGTTTTTAGGTTGAGACATTAAGAACATCATTTTAAATATGTAGAAAAGGAATAATATCAAAAGGAGTAGGACTCTTAATAGATGTTTTAAAGGCTCTTTGGCTTATAAAAATCAAATTTAAAAGCTCAAAACAATGGAAAAATGACTTTATCATAAAAATTTTATTTTTATGTACTTTATTTCTATTGGTCTTAAGCATTGAAAAAAGTATATTCTATGAAGTAGAAAGGTTTAAGCATTCTATTCTCACTATAACAATTTTATTCTGTTTTTACAGCATGTGATTTGGAGTCCTTTTTTGACTTGTAATATTTTAACGGACCCATTAACCAACTCGTTGTCCAACTATATAGCTGAACTTAATCTAAGAACCTGATTCAAATGGATTTAAATATAACACCTATTTCTTTTACTTTCATTCAGAAATTGTCTGGCTTCTAGGTATTTCTTGCTAGACAACAGACAATATGTAGGCCAGCTGAAATATATCTTGACAATCAATTGAGTTAATAAGTTTTTTTCCATCCTGCTAGATGCTAGAGGAAGTTAGCACTTTCATTTCTATGCCATAGTCTTTTATTCCTCACTGCCTCCAACATTAATTCTAGTCTATTTGTTTTCCAGTCACAGCTATTTAAATCTTCTACAGCATAAATTTAATCAAATTATATTTCTGACAGTACCTGTAGCTTACTGGAAAGGTGCTTGTTTTGTATGTCTCATATGAGAAATATCCCACCTATTCAAAAAATGCAGACTCTGAAACTTAAAGATTAGCAAGAGGCTTTAATAGCTTTTTTTTTTTTTTTTTTTTTTTTTACCATCCTGAAAGATTGGATAGCTGAGCAGGCCCACACCAGTATACTGAAACAAGGGTTCTTATTCCTCTTGTTTCATTGCTATATTCATTTGTCACATAATCATACTATTTGTTGCAATATTTGTTTTCATGAGATCACAGTTCTGAAAAAAAGGTACTGAAATATATATGGGACTCAAAGAAACAAAATACTTTTGGTAAATTGTATTTTTATTAATGTGGTTATGTGATTCATTTTATTCAGTTCTCTGGGCTCTCTTATTTTATATAAAAATGCTGTAATTTGTCTTCTACCTCCTTCTATTGTAATCTTCTGTCTCATAATGAGGTTTTACTGACAGCCATTTCACACATACAAGAATGGGGCTTAGTACAGTCATCAGCACCAATTTTGTCTTCAAGTACATATGCACAGTTGTCCTCAAATTCCTCTTTTGGCTCTGGCAAATGCCTGAGAAGATCAGAAAACACGGGTTATAAAACACACTCATTTTATTGAATTTTTTGGTTTCCCTACAAAATTTTATTTTTAGAATAAATATTTTTCTTTATCACCATGAATACAAGCATGCTTATAATTGGGTTTTAGTTATATATATATATATATATATATATATATATATATATATATAAAGAAAAACTTGTTTTATGATAGACCAGATGGAATGGTTAAGACAAGTGAATAAAGATACTGTCTTTTTCATGGAATTAACATATTTATGGAAGGATTTTGGAAAGAAATTGAAATGTGAACTAGATAGACTGTGATAAATTATAAAGAAGATGAAAAGTAGAGTGCAGCTGTATTGAAGAAAGACAGTAAGAGACTTAAAACTTTTGAAAATTGGAACCAGAGGAATAGCACAGTCGATAGGAGGTTTGCCTTGCATGTGGCTAACCTGAATTCAATCCCCAGCATCCTATATGGAAACCCAGAGTGTGCCAGGAGTAATTTCTGAGTACAGATCTGGGAGTAACACCTGAGTGTCACAGGATCTGTGATATCATGTGCAAGCCTGGGTAGCATGACAGAAGTCATTTGACTGTACATACAAAGTTACAGTTGCAATAAGGACATTTTTTCCTTCTTTTCTTTCCCCCACCCCCAATGAGGACATATTTTGAGAGTGAAGATATAAGATTGAATAAAGAGCCAAATGTAGCATATTCAATATATATCCAATATATATGTATTTTAATTTGTCGATTGTTATAGTATTATTTAAATAAATTCTACTCTGCTTTTATGTCATTTATAATTCTATTTCCAAAACAATATTTATATGATTTAGCTTTTTAATATGTCCCTTAATATTGCAGATATGTGTACAAGTATCTTGTGTTTAAACACACTTTAATATTATCTAAGACTTGCTTGTACTTTGTATATAATTATGAATGCATATTTTCATGGTTTATACAAATTTTCCTCTACTTCTGGCCTTTAAAGTTTCAACTTTTGGGCCATAGTGAAGCACAGCAGGATGTTTGCCTTGCAAACGGCCAACTGGGAGCTGTCCTAGGTTCGATCCCCAGTATTCCATGAGTACAGAGCCAGGAGTAATCCCAGAACGTTGCTGTTGTGACCCAAACCTAATCCATCCAGAAAATAAAGTTTCAGCTTTTTTGTTTACATATAAAAGTAAATTTCATAGTAAAAGCAATTTCAGAATACCCAGATGCTAATCATACTTTGACATGTTAAAAGAAAATGAACTCAAATTATTTGAGGTGAGAGGTGAAAGAAAATGGAGAGAGAAATGTGTTACAAAATATATATTATGCCTGAAAACCAAAGATACATATGATAGGACAAACACTATTATAGCCTTTAGAAAATATAAAATTTCAAAAACTATAAGCTAAAATGATAAAATAAAAATCAATTATTTATATTATTCAAATGTTAAAATATATTTCTATTTTGATATTTAAGTAATATTTTTAAATTTGGGCATAATATGTATAATTATATTTACATAATTATAATATAATTTACATTATATTATAATATAATAATTACATATTATATTACAATATAATATATTATATAAAATAATTATATAATATATAACAGAAAATGTTTAGTACCTTTTCCATAGTTGTCTGGTACAATACTGCAATATAGCAATTGAAGAGTATTTTCTTAAACCATACAAAGCATTTACTTTAATCCACATTTTTTTTAGAATTGAAAGACTTTTTAATATACAAAGAAATATACCAATCTCAGAGGTTAAAGCACCAGCTAAATTAATCTCTTCATAATAGAAATTCACATTCTTGGGGACTGAACATTACTTAGCACAGTGGATAGGGAGTTTGTCTTGCATGTGTTCAATCCCAGGCATCCCACATGGTCATCAAAGCATACTAAAAACAGAGGTGTGGACTGCAGTGTGACCCAGAAAACAAACGATAAACAAAAGACAGAAATTCAGATTTTCTTAAACCTGTTCCACCATCATAAAAAGAATTCTAGCCAAGTTAAACTATTCCTTGTAATCACACAGCTCCAAAAATTTAGTGAAAAAACTTGCTCTGTAAATGATCAAGTAATGTCTACACAAACAGATAAATAGAAATAAATTTTTGTTTGAACTAGTGTTTCTTTCACCAAATTTATCTAGTAAGATATAAGTTCTTCCCATCATAATCTTTATTTTTTATTTTTTTAATTATTTTTTTATTTAACCAACTTTACTACATACCTGATTGTGTTTGGGTTTCAGTCATGTAAAGAACACCACCCATCACCAGTGCAACATTCCCATCACCAATGTCCAAAATCTCCCTCCTCCCCACCTGTACTCTAGACAGGCTTTCTATTTCCCTCATACATTCTCAATATTAGGATAGTTCAAAACGTAGTCATTTCTCTAACTAAACTCATCCCTGTTTGCGATGAGCTCCACATTTTTAAGTTGAGGAATAGTAACAAATTTTTACTTTTTATAATAAGTATATAAGAAAGGTTTGAAGTTTATATATAATAATTTCCCATGATATGTATTGTATTAAATAGGACAAATCATATAATCTTATTATAGAAGCATATTTATTTAAACAAAGATGTTTCTATGACTATATGAGTAAGTAATATGATTAACAAAGTCAAGCTTTCAAATTAAAGAACATAAGTGATGTTTTTAGTAATATTTTCTTTTTTGCTCCATTTTTTTAAGTAAATGACTTTTTGAGTAAAGAAATATGAGTTTGATTCTCTACTAGAAACTTACAGGTGAGGAGAGGATGGGGACCCATCCTCCCAATTCCACTCTCTGTTTTCTTTCCAATAAGATAGGCCAAGCCAAGTAGGCTGCATTGCAAGTAAATTTGTGACTATCTGAAAGGAAATAAATATACAAAACCTTTAATTCCAAAATACATGTAAAAATTAGGAATTTGTGTTTGTTAGAAAATAAAAAAGCGGAAAAACTTAACAATACCAATAATTTCATAAATAAACATTAAAAACCATATCAATACTTTATTGTATTTTTCTCAAATTAGGTATTAAATACAAAGAAAAATTATTTGTATTCAAGAGAATATTGAAATATGAATTAAATCTAAATCACTTTAAATAATTTAGCTGATTCTATGCTTCTTCTATAATCTTAAGATACCTTTTGAAACTTAAAAAAATACTTTTTTTTAGAAAAATTGAATAAGGTGAAGGCACTTGTACTGCCTGTAAAAAACCCAGTTTCCAGTCACCTGAAAGACAAGGAGTGAGTGACCATAGAACAATAAGGAGTAAGACTAGAACATTGCAGAGTATAGCCTTCAAAGAAATAATTGACATGTGAGTTGGGCAAGATAATGTTAAACGAGGGACTGGAGTGGTGGCACAGCGGTGGGGTGTTTCTTTGCATTCGGGCTGACCCAGGATGGACTGTGGTTTGATCCACCAGTGTCCCATATGGTGCCCAAAGTCAGGAGCAACTTTTGAACGCATAGCCAGGAGTAACCTCTGTCACTGGGTGTGGACCCAAAATGAAAAACAAACAAAAAAAGAAAATGTTAAACTATATACGTATGACTTTATGTAAGAAGTATATAAGAAGATAACGTGTTCTAAATGTTAGAACAGGGACTCTGATGCGGTTCAGTGGTAGAATGGTGAGTTCTGCAACCAAGTACACAAGATCAGCACAACAACCAAGTGTGCAAGCACAACTAAATAGGTATGAGCCCTGGAAATTACAACAACAAAAGGATATAAATGGAAGAATTAAGAAATTACGTAACAGAAACACTAATAGAATAGAATAGAATAGAATAGAATAAGTAGTATTACACAGAGGACAGTAAGGAAAAACATTGCTATACAATTGCAGTATTTCTTTAAAAACAATGGTCACATAAGCCGTTCTTATTTTGAGGCCTATGTTTAGGGGACTCTCTTGTTAGTACTTGGGGAATCTTTGCAGAACCAGGGATAGACCTTGTCAGCATGACTGCAAAGCAATGTCTTTTAACCCCTGTGCTACCACTCTAGCCCTAAAATTATCATTTTAAAAGGAGTTAGTTGAGTGACTTTCCTTCAATAAAACAATAAATATATTTAGACATGAAACAGTCTCGAGTAATAGTTATATATGAGAGAAGAATATAGGCAGGCAATATGAGTAATGATATTTTATTTGTAAAGATATTCCTGGTGGATAGGTAAAATAAAGGCCTACCAAAATGGAATCCATTTAGTAAATATTAGTAAAAATAAAGCAAGAAAATGAAGGGTGAATGAGGGTTAGTGGATGGTGATGAAGCGATATCAAAGTTTTGGTAGAGGGACTGGTGGGGTAATATGTACTTTAAAGTGGTATGAAATTGCAACCCTAAAACACATGAAGTCAGAAAAATCAACACTACCTCAATAAAAATGAAAAATAAGTAAATAAATAAAATCCAAAACCAACTATAAGATTAACTAATATCAGTTTAAGAGACATTTCCTTTGACTATTGTATATTTATATCCCAGAAATAAAGCAATACAATCTCACCATTAACTTGCTTCTCTCTGTTTTTAAAAATTCAGCCTTCAAAGAGACACAAAGACCTGAACAATTTGACCAAGGAACTGTTTTCTGGGTTTGAAAGTAGCAGAAGCCTCTGTATTGCTCAGAAGGATGCTGAGGAGGGCCACAGCTGACTCCTAGGAAAGAAATGACATGTAACTCAGTATCCTTATGAATTCACAAACAAGGCCCTATCATGTCTAATAATATTTGAACTTCTCTATCTGTGAAAATAATGAAGTTTATTATTACTAACAATTATCAGTTCATAATTCTCTCGCTTCCATATTACCTTGCTGGGTCTTTAGTTTATGTAAAGACTCAAGGAGATAGTCATTCCGATTTTCAAGCTTCTTCAGAGTTTCTAGATAAGAAAACAGATTTAAGTTAGAATACACATGACATCTCAGATTTTTAAAGAGTCACAATAAGAATAATCAAGTAGCAAGATACACAAATAATTTTAATCTAGCTCCTTCTCTACTTCATTAGTTTCTTTACTGGTTGAAAATTTCAATAGTTTAGTAACTCTCATTCACTGTTGATGGAAATATTTTCTGGTTCTGCTCAATGAAAAGCAGCATGCATATGTCTCAAAAGTTTCTATGTGACCAAATTCCACTTCTTGGCATCTACCCCCAAAATGCAAAAACATTAATTGCAAAAGATATGTGGACACAAATGTTCATTTTGCATTGAATATATGATATGGAGAAAAAAGACATGTCAAACAACAGTCCATACTGTCAATCATGGATGATAAAGTTGTCTTACATATACAGAAATAAAATATGGTGTAGTCATATAAAAAGAGAAACATTGTAGTTTTCTATAAGGTGCATAGTCCTGTAGATAAAGTTACAAGAAGTGCGAATATTAAATACTCTTACTCATCTCTGGTAAAAAGAGAAGTAAGAGAACGACATACTACCAATGACGATAAACACTTCACTTGATTACAGAGCTGAGAATGCAACTCTGGATGAGGAAAGGGTGGCAGGAGAATAGGTAGACTGGACATTGCTTGAACAATTTGCTGGGGTTGAGGTAAGGTAATTGTGTACCTCCTAAACTATCTGTTAACATTATTTCAAGCATGCATGTGGTCCAAGTAATAATTAATTTTCCAACTAATTTTCCAAGAGAATGGTTGTGGGAAGATTATAGAAGACCTTGCACTAATCTCTACTGCTTAATTTAACACCTAGATTTATTTTATTTGTTTTTTCTAAACATCCCAAGGTCAGGGTCCATAGTGCAGTTGTTTCTGATTATTAATAAATATGATATTCACTTCATTACAAAAGATGCTATGTAAACAAGAGGCAAAAATCTTTAAAAACTGCCATGTGATGGGGTCAAACACTTCTACAGACACCTACAAACACTTACCTTGCATATGTCTGAAGGGCTAAAACCCTTGAAATCTCCAAGTGTGAGCCTCACCAATAAACCACTATGTGAGAATGAGCAGAGTAAAATAAAATAAACAACTGCTATGCTGCTTTAATAAAAAAATTACCTATTGCATTATGTAACCATTTTAGGCTAAAACAAGAAAAGGAAAAATGATCTAACATTCTGCAAAATACTTTATTCTATCTCAGTCTTACCTTTATTTTCATTAAGCACTTTTTGGAACTCATTAGACTTTGCTACATTTTTTTGAATTAATTCAATCCATTGAGAAAGGTTTTTCAGAATCTTGTTTTCAGATACCTGAACAGCTTGAAAGTCTAAGAATAAGATTGAAGACATATATAACTCAATCTCTGTAATGAAATAGTATGTTAGAGTATATTTTCCTTGATAAATTTAACCTCTAAATATTTTCAAAAATTCTAAAAAGATATTTGATTGTTCACACTTATCCACTATGATTTCCAAAGCCTGTGCCTAAATTTTAAATCTCAATTTCTTATAATATTTAATGTGTTATAGGAATACTTTAATTTAATTAAATAATTGCAACTAAAATGTATATAAAATAAATATTTTGCCACATGACTGATTTAATTCTCTTAATTCAATGTGTTGAATTTTAAAGTCATAAGTGAGAAAATACAGTGTTGAATATAATTTTAATGGTAATTAAAGCATTCTGTTTATCTGATTTAAGCTTCTAAGACAAGTGTGATTTAAGCAAATCATAAAGAAATTGTAATCTTTCAAAGTAAAGGTAACAAATAACTTATTGATTTAAATTTTTAATATGTTGTAATTTTACAATAATAACCTTAACAAAACATCGCTGTAAACAACTTCTATAGAAAGTGAAATCATGTAGTTTCCTTGGAAAACCTGACATTAAGAATTCTCAGGATTAAGTTCATCCACATAATACCATCTTCTGGCACTTTCACATAATTATTTTTCTGTTCATGTTATATATGACACCAAAAACATTTACTAAGGAGTATTACCTAAAAACGTCTTAAAAATATAGCTTAACAGTCTATTATTCCTCCCCATATTCCACAACTATTTAGACTTACACTGATAACCAAAGAATCCACACATCAAAAGAAGCAGGCTGAAGATTCCCAGGATCACAGGAATTGTTCCATATAGACAAGGAGGAAAAGAAGCTAAGAAACAGAATGAGTGGTAATCAGAGATAATGTGGCTACTGATATGTAAATATTAATATCATTATGTGTCATTTATTAATCTTCAAATGTCTTAAACTTTCTTATTGCTTGAGGTTACTTCTGGATCTTCCCTTAGAAATTACTCCTGGTGGCTCTTGGGGACCTAATGAAATGCCAATGATCCAACTAGGGTTTTATACATGCAAGACCTATACCTTACCCATTAAACTATTGTTCCAGCCCCAAAATGTCCTAAACTTTTTGAGTGACAATATGAAAAGTGTAAATTTCTCTAAGATATTAAGATGAATAAGAATTACTGTATTGAAGATAATGTGCAGAAAAAAATTAATGTAGAACAACTAGCTGCTATCTGAAACTTGGCTTGTTAATGACATTGGCCTTTGTTGGCACCAGGAGAACTGGATTTCGAGTACTCCCATTACAATTGTCCCATAGCCCTGCTGGAAAGTGTGGCTTGCTCTGTTGAAACTTACACTAAACATACAATATGCTTTGATGAAACATGCATTATGTTTAAAATATATTTGTTGAAACATACCTTATAATTTTTGCTGAAATTTTGCTTTTTTTTTGAAGTCTGGAATTTCATTAGATACCAACTAATCTAGATTCTAGAGACTACCTTTGTGGGCAGTCACCAATACAGACTTTGATCAATGATTCTCTAATAACTATCACTGGGAGGAAATAATTTGATTGGGAAGGGCCACAACATATTGCTGAGGGAATTGGATGGACCTGTGAGACTCTACAAGAAGATTTGATTTGAACATTAGAGTAGAGCTTGCCTTGTACTTTCTTAGGCATTTTTCCTTCTTTGTGTATTCTTGCCGTCCGTTCATTGTCCTAAATTTTTCTTATAGTGATACACAGAATTCTGTAAACAATCACGTTAATCTTCAAACTCAAGTGTAATAATCTTGAAGATATTGCCAAAGATGAAATCTCTATTTACAAGTATTATACAATTTAAATATTAGCAATAAAATTTATGTTAATATTATACATTTTTCTTGCTAATATAATCAGGTGAATCATATGTTTAATTATTTCAAATTTATGTAATTGAGCTCCAGAGAGATCCCAAAGATATCATAATCTGTTTTTTATGCAGAAAAGCCATGTTCAATTACTGATATTATATTATCTTACTGCCAGGAGTAGCCTGTGAGCACTGAACTAGGCTTAGTTCTCAAACACTGCCAACTGTGCCCCAAAACAACTAAAATAATAGATATATTCAATGATTAAAATACAATATTTATGGGGGAGGTTGTAACCCCAGTGATGCTCAGAGGATACTCCTGACTCGGAGCTCAGAAATTGCTCCTGGCAGGCACATGGGGACTATATGAGATGATTAGGTGGAAATTGAACCCGTGTCCATCCTGGATCAGCTGTATGCAAGGCAAATGCCCTACTGCTGTGCTACCTCTCTGGCCCCTAAAATACAATATTTGATTGAGTTTGATAGCCAATAGTACTTAACTCTCCTATATACATTAGGGGCTATAGAGACAGTAAAGTGGTTAATGTACTTGTCTTCATGTGACTGACCTCTATTTGGGCCCTGTCATTATAGATGATTCTCTGAGCATTACTAGAAACATATCCCAAACACATAGGCAAGAGTAATCCCTGAAAAGATCTGGGGGTGACCCAAAACCAAACAAAAATTATGATAAATCTAGGGAATGTTTCAGTCTAATGATAACTAGTTTTAGATCAAATAACATCAATAATGTGTTAACCTTTACAAAATATGCTGCATCTTTATACTAATTGTCTAAGAAAATTGAACATTTTAAGATTGACCTTAATGTTTAAAACTTTCTTTTAGTGTGATTAAGACTCGCTGGGATAAATAAATAAAATAATAAATAAATAAAACTATAGTGTAAGAATGGTATTTTCTTATATATCAGAAAATTATGATAATGAAAGAAGATAAAAAATATGCCATCAAAGTTTCATTATAGCCATAAGGTCCAGATGTTTGATGTGACTTTTTTGGGAGGCAGGCAACAACCCAGTGATGCTAAGGGGTTATTTCTGGCTCTGCACTCAGGGATTACTCCTGGCAAAACTTTAGGGACCATATGGGATGCTGGGAATCAAACCCAGGTTGGCCAGGTGCAAGGAAAACTCAAACACACTGTACTGTCTCCACAGCCCTAATATGACTTTTTGAATACTAGAACTTGGAGGTTATCAATGAAGGCAATTTTGTCCCCCAATCAGAAGGCGTTACTTATATCCAGTTAGTAGGATTCACAGATGATTCTTACTATACTATAGTAATTGAATAATCCCCAACAACAAAGAGGTATATGTTTCGAAATGTCTGAGAATCTTTGCCTCAGTAAATTATCTTTATTATGATAAGAAGGTGGCAAAAATATGGGAGAATTCATTTTGCATATTTTACAAATTGTAATTTAAAATTTTAATCATTCTTAAAGTTTCTCAGTTTTGCATAAAAACAAGCTTCTTAGGATATTAAATTTTCAAAGTATTTCAATGAGACAATTATTCAGTTTAATTCCATATATTTTAAATTTTAGTCTCTAAATTTAAAAATGCCCAAATAGAATCAGGGCTAGGGTGGTGGTGCAGAGCTGGAAGGTGTCTGCCTTGCCAGCGCTAGCCTAGGATGGATCTCAGTTAGACCCCCGGGCTTCCCATATGGCCCCCCAAGCCAGGAGTGATTTCTGAGTGTACAGCAGAGAGTAACCCCTGAATGTCACTGGGTGTGACTGAAAAATTAAACAAATAAACAAATAAAAATGCCCAAATAGGATTGGAGAGAGTATAATAAACAGGGGAGCAATCATGGGTTTCAGTCTAGTTATGACATATGGTACCCTCAGCACCACGAGGAGTGGTGCTAAATACAGAGCCAAGAGTTAGTTCTGAAACTTCATAGTGTTGCTCCAAAACCAGTACATATAGCCAAATAGTAACAATTTGGGAAAATTGAAGTCAAGGAATATAAACATTCCCTAGACTTGGAGGCAAGTGTGGCTTTGGGCTAAAATTTCAGGATTCTGACGAGGAAAGGATTTTATTTTATAAGATAGTAAAGGCAGAACAGAAATGAATAAAAAATGTATCTGTGGTCTATACTTTACCATTCCTGTTGCTTTGCTCAGGAATGTGGTCCCATTCATCCTCCTGATGGGAATCAGGAGGAGGAGGAAGGGCAAGAGTTGTTTCTGGTTCCACTGTAAGGATTGTCTCTGTTTCCTCTGTGATTTCTTCTAGCATAGAGAACATAGAATTAATTTATATCTTGTTAAGCACTATTGGAATTTAAGAAATTATACTATTTCAAAAATTGTTAGAAACACAAACATAATGTGAAATTAAAGACATTCAAATCACTTTTACTCCACACCCTATCTAATTCTAAAGCTATTCAAATAGTTTGCATCCAGACCATAAGTAGACCATCATTTCCTGATTACATCTAACAGCATTTATTCAGGAATATCTGATAAATATTCAGTAAAAGATAAAACATTGATGCCCCTGTGGTAATAATAACTAGGACAGATGTTAGGCAACAAGAACAAAAGTTTTATTTTTATTCAAGTGGCAAAGAATATTTGAAATAAAAAAATTACCTGATGGTTTTTCAGAGTCTGAAGCATTAGACATTATGGAGTCCTCTGGATGTTCTCTTTGTACCAATGATAAATGAGAGCCCAAAAGATATTGGTAATTGAGTGAAGATATATTTCTGCCACTCTTCTCTATAGTTAAAGAGAAGGTCAAACGTAGCCTAAGGTGGAGCAGCTGTGTACAGTGATATGTCACTCACTTACTTTGGTTAAAACCACAGAGGAAATGTGGATCCATAAGTGGATATATGTCTAATACATTTTCAAATATAAGAATTGCCCTTCTTTAATTCAGATAAGTGCAGCAAGTCTTATCATACATTTTTAAAGGTAATAATCTGTGGCTCAAAATAAATTGGAACAGCCACTGTCATTACAAAAGAAATAGTTGAATCACCTACAATCAATTTCTCATTAGAATTCAATATGTAGTGATAAAAATATAAGACATATTAAAACTGAGAGAGCAGCCAGCAGTAAAACAAGGTAAGTAAAAAGTAAAAGAAAGTCAATTAATAAAATGTTCAAATGGTACCTTATATGAAATGGCATTTGAGGGCAAGTAAAAATATCAACTATACGTGTTTTCAGATACAAACAATTTGACTAAGTCTATTTGTTATAATCCTCACTACCTAGCTTTACTTAGTGGAAAGAAATCTATTTATAAGGTCTATCTTTTTCTATTTATTATACTCATATGAACAAGACTCAATCCTATAGTGCTTAGAAATAGCATGCATCAACAAAATTAGACATTCGAACTATTTCTCTTGAGGTTAAACCTCATAGAAACTAATATATATTTAGGCAAATGTAGTTGAAACCACACAGGATACTCAAATACAGTCAGTTGTCATTAATTTTCCATCTTTCCATGTGCAGTACAGATGAAACAGGCTTGCAAATAATCTTGCAATGTATGATAGCCATTAGTGGCTGAAAGGCAAGGATGAGTGACTAAAAAGAAACTTGAAGCTTAGTCTTTACCCAAATATCTCAGTAAATCTAAGATAGGCAGTTGTGAAGCATATTTAATAATACATATATTTTATTTTAAAACTTTCTTAATTATAATTTCTGCTTATAATGTAATATTTTTAGTTTTATTTTAGGCAATGCTTAGGGTCTTGGCTCTGCAGTCAGAGTCACTCTGGCAGGCTAGTGGAGCCATATGAGTTGCAGCAATTAAGCCTAGGTTGATTGCATGAAAGGCAAACATTCAACTGTCTCTCAAGTTTCCATATTATGATATATTTGTATATATTTAATATTCCAATATAAATTTTTTTTAAATTCTGACAAATTCGACTTGAGTTTACTTATTGAAGTTTCATCTAGTTAAAAACTAAATACATCTAATTCAAAAGATAAAAATAGCATTGAAAATTTAAATTTTATCAATATTGAACTGATATTAAAATATGATACAGAAACATTCATTATTTAGAAGTTAAATATTGCAATTAAATTATAATGACATAGAATCAAATGACAATTATAATGGATATAAACTAATTTATATAATCTTGTTATATTATTTATACTTTTATAAATCTTTACTTCTATAATTAGGTATCCTTGAATTTTAAGAAAAATATACTTTTTAAATTGAAATGAAGAATGTTTAATCTAAAGGAAAATATAAATGAATGTGTCTTCAGTAATTCTATATTATTGTAACCATAACTTACTTCTCATTAAAGATTTGTACTTTTTTATTCAAGTGCTTTTTGTTTGTTTGTTTGTTTTTTCCGGACTTCACTCAGCAATTTTCAGGGCTTACATCTGATTCTGCACTCATGGATCACTCTTGGAGGGTTTCAGGAGACCATCTGTGATGCTGAGGATTGACCCTGTGTCAACCAAGTGCAAGTCAATCGTCCTAACTATTGAACCTGCCCACTTCTATTGATTATTTTTCTGTCATTTTTTTTCTATGTCTACCATCTATAATATGACAAAGTGGAACTGACAGAATTATAATGCACTCTTGAACTTAAGTATGGGCAGGCCTTCTATAGCAACTTGATTTTAACTAAATTAAAATTTCTGTTCTAATGAGATCTACAGTGAATCTGAATTTGATTAATGATTGTTTTGAAACATTTAAACAGAATTACTAAAAATCTTGTTTTCTTCCTGTGATGTTCTTTTTTTTCTTTTGCTAATTTGAGAATTGCGGCAAACTATCCCTCAACATCAAATTATACTATTTCCCTATTTTTTAAAAAAATGCTTATAAAATAGAATTAATTAATAAAATTGTTGTTATACATGTACCTATTAATAGCAAAGACTATAATTTTATATGAATCTTTAATGACCAGTATAACATCAGTCTAAGAAGTTCAACAGAGTTGATGCTCTTTCTTAATCATAAACCAAAGCATAATTTTGAGCATGTTTTTCTCAGATTTTAATTAATAAAACACCAACTATATGAACCTCCAACTATCTTATGTGACAATTAGAATTCAAAGAAAATAACTCACCAATTCAAATAACATTAAGTGTTAGCAGAAGAAATACGCTCGTTACTTGTTATTGTTTTCTTCTCTGTATCTAATTCTCTTTCCCAAGACTGATTCAATTTTCCTTGTCCTGTAGAGCCTGAAAGCCTTTGCTAGAAAGACTCACTGAAAAGTATCAGTGAGAGAACCAGGGGGTCAAACTCTTCCTAGAGGCATTTCAAATTTCTTTATTTGCTTCTTTGGTTTTTGTTTTTGTTTGTTTTTGTTTGTTTGTTACCCTGCTGTTCTTAGAGCTTAACCCTGAACCCTGCCTCTGTTCAAGGATCATTTTTGAAGGTGCTGATGCTTTGTTCCGATTCTATTAATCTCCTTTTATTCACTTACTCAAGTTTTCTTCACAGGAAAAAAAATTGAGCATGCTTTAAAAGATACCAAAAACATAAACTTATACACTCTTGCAAACTATGCTACCTCAATTATAATAAAATAAAATGTCAAAAAAAGTTTAAAAAATAAAGTAAAGGGTGCAGAGACTTGTTCATATTTTCAAGAACATTCTTTAGAAACAGTTTTCTTACTGACAATAAAAAGGACATTTTATTTACAGGTATTATTTAATGCCATAGTTATTAAAAATAAATTAAAATGGGACTGATGACTGAGTGAACTCATAGGGTGCTTACCTTTCACAATGCCCACCTAGGTTCCATCCCTATGAGTCATATGAGTCAAACTCATATGAGTCTGCTAGAAGTAATCCTTGAGCATTGTCTAAAATAAGTCATGAGCACAGCAGGAATTATGGTCCAAAAATTAAACAAAAAAGCAAATTTTTTATTATTTATCTATGATTTGATGAGAAATCAATTCTTGAAAAGCTTCTTTTTTATTAAATATATTTTTTAATTTAAGTAACATGATCATATTTGAGTTACAGTCATAATCAGAACACCCCCCTTCACCAGTGCAACATTACCCCCTTCCCCCTTCCCATCCCCTACCTGCATTCGAGACAGGCACTCTACTACAGTAGTTTGTTTTTAAGTTCAGTAAGTTGTATTTTTTTCCTTAAAGGATAAGAGTAATATATATATATATTATAAAGGTGTGATAGTGGCAATTGCCAATGTTTGCATAGGTCCAGAAAAATGAAGAAAATGAAAAAAAAGTCCTTGACCTGATTACAAAAAGGCTTCACCCCAGAAGTTTATTGGCATAAGACAGACTCTGGGTTCCAGGCATACCAGTCTATCCAACTCCAGTCATTCTCAAGGTCCTGGTGAAACTTTTGCACACTTTAGCTATAGTTGGTATCAGACTTTATATTTAAAGACTCTGTGGATTCTGTGCATTTCTTTCGTCGATGTCAGGCTGACGTGGAGCATCCTCTAGTTTCAGCATATCATTAAATGCAGAGCGATTTGCCCTGCGAAAAGCTTCTTTACAAAGGCAATGGGTAGATCATATGCTATGTATACGTAGAACCCTGGATCAACCTCTGACACCGGAAAAAGAAAATAATGAAATAGAAATGTATTAATAATAAAAATTCATCTGAAGATTATCTGAAATTATAAAATAGAGTTTTAATAGTTCTGTTAGATCTTTTTTTCCAAAGTATATATTCATATATGTATATAGATTATACGTATGTAAATATATACATATATGTATAAATACATTGATAAATATGTGAAAATATTATATAAATGTATATATAACTATAAATATATAGAACTTTAATTTTTGAGGATTCACATCCAGAGGTACTCGGGTTTTACTCCTGGCTCACTATTCAGAATCACTCCTGGCAGTGCTTGGGAGACCACAGACAGTGTCAAGAAGCAGTCTTGATTTGTCTGCATACAAGATAAACATATTACCTGGTGTATTATCTTTCTAGCTCCAATATATTTATCAAACATTTTAAGAAAATTTTGAAATATTTTACTATTATTGTTACTTTAGCTCACAAAATACAATATTATGGTAATTTTACAGTTAATTGGAAAGTTGTATCACACAATATTGTAATCGTCTGGATTCCAATTTTAAATTAGTTAACCTTGCATTCATTCTTTTTACGAGATCCATAGAATCTATCAAATATAAAAGGAGTAAGTGGGGTGAGAGAGGTAAATTATCGGATAATTTATTGAGTATATTATTGAAGAATAAAACCAAGATTCTTAGTACCACCTATTGGAAAAGCAAATTTTAGTTCCTTTCCCTGCTAGAGGCTTCATTTTAGCTGTTTCTATTCTAAGTTTTAAATATTTCTTCAAATTCCTGGGTTTCCCCTAAAATTGAGGAAGTTTACAGTTTCTCAACACTGTGATTTCTGTAGTAGGCCTTGGGGTCATTGGAAGCTAGCAGATAAAACGTAGTACCTAAGGGAAAAATTCAAAGATAACTTGAAAGGCCTATTTAGACAGCATTGGGACCTATTTGGCACCATTATCAAAGTGTCAAAGATTTCTATTACTATATAGAATATAAAGACCTCCTTAAGAACACCGTTATTGTCTATAAAAAGAAATAACAAAGGGAATGTACACAGTGAATACAAAAAATTATTGTTGACAATAGAATTATGATAACCATTTGATGAAGAAGGGTAGTCTGGAATGGTCCAAAAGTGACATAAGGATAGTGGTAGAAATCTTTAACACTTTGATAATCTAACATTTATTAGTCTCTCTCTGACTTATTTTGTTAAACATAACACCATATAGTTCTATCCAAAATGTAGAAAAAGGCAAATTTTTATCCTTTTTATTATTATTATTATTATTATTATTATTATTATATTTTCATTTAAGAACCTTGATTTCATGATTGTAGTTGGGTTTCAGTCATATAAAGAGTACCCCCTTTACCAGTGCAGCATTCCCATCACCAATGTCCTCCATCCCCACCCCCACATCCATATGTATTGGAGACAGGCATTCTACTTCTCCCACTCATTAATGTTGTTGTGATAGTTCTTAGGGTAGTCATTTCTCTAACTCATTCACCACTCTTTGTGTTGAGCCAGTCATTCCGGCCCTCATCTCTATTGTCTCTGGGAATTATTACAATAACGTCTTTCATTTTTCTTTTCTTACTTTTTCCCATTTCTTACAGGATTTCTTATTTCACAGCATAGAGTTTCTCAAAGTAGTCTCTGATTACCCTTTGGATCTCTGTTATCTGTAGTAATCTCTTCCTTTTCATTTCTAATCCAGTTTATTACTGGATTATAGTTTCTCTCCCTTTGTGAGTTTTGCTAGTGGTTTATAAATATTGTTTATTTTTTCTATTTTTAAATAGTTATTATTGTGACCAAAGTGAATAACAAATCTTTCACAGTAATATTTATCACTTTTTAAAAACATAGCTGAGTCCTATTGTGTATAAAGACCCTACTGTTTCTTTATTTACTCCTCTGTCATTGAACATCCTTAATACTGAAAATATCCTTTAATGAACATAGATTTCTATATATTCCTCTTTTTATTTTGGACCAAACCAGAGGACACTCAGGTTACTCCTAGCAGGCTCTTCGAACCATATGGAATGCAGGGAATTGACCTGAATCAGCCGTATGCAAGGCAAATGCCCTACCGACTGAGACATTATGCAGGCCTGTACTTTTCAAATGAATGTTTCTATTTCCTTAGATAAAGGAGTTACTTTTAAATAGTGTTAGGCCAAGTGAACTTAATTTCATTCATCCATTTAAATTTTAAAGTAGGATGCATGTAAAATATTGAAATATATTTCAGTAAATTAAAATTGCACCATTAATTTGATTGTGCTGTGTCATTTTGAAGTATCTGGGCATTTTATAAGACTAAGTAGGTTCAACATATTTAAATTAATATGTTTAGACAACTTGTTCAGTTTCTTTTAACTATTAACCAAGAAAAGGCAACTCAAATATCAAATGAGCTGGATGTAAAGGGAACCTGATGATATGGCACAATGAAAAAAACACCTACATTAAACTTAAGAAGCTGCAAGTTTTGTCCCATATGCTGCACCTTCATTGTGTTCCCCAGCACCATTATAAAATGGAGTGTGTATTCTCTAGTTCATTGCAATAAGTGTTGGGTGAGCCACACAAATAAGTGTAATCTCCCAAAAAGCACTAAAATCAAGTGTGCGTACTCTATATGTGAAAAGAAAAGGGGTTAGGAACATGTGAAGGATATGCTCAAACTGATCTTTACTATGCCATAAAATTAGTTAAAATGTCATAAAAGAAATATTTGCTAAAATATTTTTATTTTTATTGAAGATCAACTTTGTTATTTAGAAAGAAATGTTAAAAATATAATATATAATATATATAAATTAAAAATAATACAATTTTAATTTTGAAACCACTACAATTTACTTTACAAACATTATATCAATAAAATACAGAAAAATGTTCTAAAATGTTTTCATATGTTTTAATTTTAATTTAACAAAATTTCATACAAAAATTTTATTTTATTTTACTTCATTAAGATTTTAAAAATATGGAGCCAAAGCAATAGAACAGCATCAGGGCGTTTGCCTTGCACGTGGCTGATCCAGGACAGACCTAGGTTTGATCCCTGGCATCCCATATGGTTCAGAACCAGGAGAGATTTCTGAGCGCAGAGCCAAGAGTAACCCCTGAGCATCACCAAATGTGGCCCCAAAACAAAACAAAACAAACAAAAAAAGATTTAAAAAATATGGCTTACCTTTGTGAATTAAAGTGGTACATATTAACTATTTTGAGGTTGTCAATTATGGAGAAGCCTTATGTTCTCTCTTGAAGACCTTTCTATCTCCCCATCAATCCTTACCCTTATCTCTGTTCTTATACTCCCTAAAGCTATTTTACTTCACAAACAAAGTTAAAGTTTATTGTTTGGAAGATTATTCTCAAAAATTAAGAAGAGAAGATTAGTATGCTATATTTTCTTATTATGTTTTTGGAGATATATCTATGTATATATATAAAATTTTATGTCTATCTGTCTATAATACATACACATATGTAGGTATATATCTATCATAATACATATATGTCTATATGTATTACTCAAATCATAAAATTTGTTGTTAGGAGCTGGTATTACAGATTTTTTACTTGAAAAATGAAAGAACAATACTGAATTTATTTAAATCTAAAATGTAATATTTTACATTTTTACTTTGCAATGACTAATATGATTATTATCACTTACATATACTAGCTACTCTATCTCAAACCTGTTATGTAATGCAAAAGTATTCAATGCGTTTTGTTATTTTCAACACAATTTTCATGTTCAAATCTACATTGAGTGAATTTTCTACCGGATGAGCATGATATTGATCTTTTAAAAAAGAGATAAAAACCAAGTAGATGGAATAATGACCCTTAAATATTTTCGTAGTGAAGAATGACCCTATCTGATTGTTATATGTTGCACTGATGAAGGGGTGTGTTCTTTTTTATAACTAAAAACCCAACTACAAGCATGTTTCTAATCATAGTACTTAAAGATATTTTTAAAAAGACTAAAAAAATTTACCTTGTGATAAAATGGAGAAATTTATCATATATAATTAGCATGTAGACTAGGAGAAAATAAAAATATTTTATTATCTTTGCAAATGAGAATTGCCAAGGCCTAAACAAGTGACTTCAGGTCTCTTATCCAATCATAGTTATGTTGAATGTTGAGCTTACTACGAGGTTTTGGGTGTCAATGGTAGGTAAAAGAAATAAAAATAGGGGCCGGAGAGATAGCATGGAAGTAAGGCGTTTGCCTTTCATACAAAAGGTCATCGGTTCAAATCCTGGCATCCCATATGGTCCCCCGAGCCTGCCAGGAGCGATTTCTGAGCGTGGAGCCAGGAGTAACCCCTGAGCACTGTCGGGTGTGACCCAAAAACCAAAATAAATAAATAAGTAAATAAATAAATAAAAATAAGTAATGTCTATTGAAAACTAAAAAAAATATATATAAAATATCATATCAATAAGCATTACTTTCTTCCATGCTACCAAAGATTATTTTTTGTTGTGTTTTGTTTGAAAATGTTCATAAGATCTTTTCATATCAAAGTAAGTATTCCTTCAATAGTGTTTCTTCTCACCAAAACTTAATAGAAAATATTTGCAAATGAGTCACTTTCACATTTTTTATGATCAAGGGAAATCCACAATTGAAATACATCCCTTTGTGTGATATTATTTTATCTAAGAGTACCATTTTATTGCTTGCCTTATAATTAAAGACCGAAGTGGCAGAGAACAGCAACAAAAAGACACATCAAAATATGATTTAAGTATGTTAATACAGGAGTGAGTAGAAAAAGACTACAAAAAGATGAGGTTACGGGGGGGAAAAAACCTAAAGTGAGGGAGGGACTTCAGAGCATAAAAACCGGCTAACCTTTGCAAAAGCTGGCTCCCTGTGTGTGACACCAGGCAGGGAAAATCCGCGAAAGTACACCGGCCCAGTGGGGCTCAGCTGTGAAAGACTGTGAGTGTGACCTGTCTATGTCTGTCTACTGTCCTCTTGCGTGAAACTCTTGCGAGTGGGGCAAAAAGAGGCTCAGAGGAGCACGGCCGCTCCGCTTCGCTACGCGGCCGTGCACTCTTTCTAAGGAAAGAACTCCATTGCAACAAGAAGGAAAAATCACACTAAGAACGGCGCTATATCACAGAAGCAAACATTTCTCTCTGGACTGTCTTCTCTGTTGCATGCTCGGGCCTAAGATTTGACCCAGTGTGAGGCTCCATCCATGGAGGACTCCCCTCCCTTAGAGGCAAGTCAGCCCATCCAGAAAGGGAGGAGCCAGAGGAGTGTGCTGCCTACATCATATAGACAATGAATACCACCACAACACGTAGAAAAACCCACAATACAAGTGTGACAATGGGGAAACAACGCAGGCCAGCATCAGACATAGAGAATGAAGATGACAATTCTGAGGACCAGATAATGACTGAACAACTAATCAACCTCTCAGATAAGGACTTTAGACTAGCAATATGGAAGGTGCTCAACAGACTCCAAGAAACCATGGATCGAATTGAACAGAACACTAATAAGAACCAAGAAAATATGAAGGCAGAAATGACAAAACTCCAAAATGAAATAACATGTCAACTAACAGGACTGAAAAACTCAGTAAACGAAGTGAATGACAAAATGGATAAGCTCTGGGACAGGGTATCAGAAGCTGAGAATAGACTTGGTGCTGTGGAAGATGAGATACATAACAATTCCATACAGCAGGAGAGATTGGACAAAAAACTTAAAGCAAATGAGCAGACAATGGAAAAATTAGTCAAAGAATGGGAACAGACGAAAATAGAAGTCTATGATAAGATCAACAGAAACAACTTAAGAATCATTGGAGTCCCAGAGACCCAGGAAGAAAATTCCCAGGAAGAATCAATGGTCAAGAACATCATTAAAGAGAAACTTCCAGAGCTAAAGAATATATATGATCAAATCCTGCATGCCCGAAGAGTACCAACCAAAAGAGACCCCAGAAAAACCACCCCAAGACACATCCTAGTCACAATGACAAATCCCACAGATAGAGACAGAATTCTGAAAACAGCAAGATCAAAAGGGGGAATCATGTTCAAGCAAGCTTCCCTGAGATTTACAGCAGACCTGTCACCAGAAACGCTCAATGCCAGAAAGCAGTGGTGGGATATTGTGACAAGACTGAATGAAATGAATGCTTCACCCAGAATACTATACCCAGCAAAACTCACTTTCCGGTTTGATGGAAGAATACATGGTTTCACAGACAAAAAACAGCTCAGAAACTTCACAGACACAAAACCAGTCTTAAGAGAAAAACTGAAAGACCTAATCTAAGACAAGACTACCCAAAAGACACACCAAATTTTGAAATAAAGATGGCGTTAAATCCCAGGACAATTCTTTCTCTCAACGTCAATGGACTAAATGCACCAGTTAAGAGACAAAGAGTGGCTAAATGGATCAAAAAACTCAATCCAACCTTCTGCTGCCTACAAGAAACGCACCTGAATAGTCAGAACAAACATAGACTCAAAATAAAAGGCTGGAGAAAAGTTATCCAAGCAAACAACACCCATAAAAAAGCTGGAGTGGCCATACTAATATCAGATAATGCAAACTTTATACTCAGGAAGGTTGTAAGGGACAAAGACGGACATTTTATATTAATCAAGGGGTACGTAGAGCAGGAAGAATTCACTCTCCTAAACATATATGCACCGAATGAGGGGCCAGCAAAATATTTAATACAACTGTTGACAAATCTGAAAAATAATATCAACAACAACACAATAATTGTGGGGGACCTTAACACGGCTTTGTCAACACTGGACAGGTCAACCAGACTGAAACCCAACAAGAATATACTAGACCTGAGGAGAGAAATGGAAGAAAGAGGCCTAGTGGATATATATAGGACACTCCATCCCCAGAAACCTGGATACACATTCTTCTCCAATGTACATGGGACATTCTCCAGGATAGACTACATGCTGGCACATAAAACATACCTCCATAAGATCAAGAGGATAGAAATTTTGCAGACTACCTTCGCTGACCACAAGGCTCTGAAATTATTTATGAACTCCAAAGGGACTCAGAAGAAACACTTTAACACCTGGAAGTTAAACAGCCTCATGCTCAATAACCAGTGGGTCCGAGATGAAATCAAGGAGGAAATAAAAAGGTTCCTGGAAACAAATGACAATCAAGACACAAACTCTCAGAACTTATGGGACACAGCAAAAGCAGTACTGAGAGGAAAATTTATAGCTTTGCAAGCACACATCAGGAAGGAAGAAGGAGCTTACCTGAGTAGCTTAATGACACAGCTAATAGAACTAGAAAATGCTCAACAAAAGGACCCAAGAATAGGAAGACAGAAGGAAATAACAAAGTTGAGAGCAGAAATCAACGAAGTGGAAACTCAAAAAACAATCCGAAAGATCAACGAAAGCAGAAGTTGGTTCTTTGAAAAAATAAACAAGATTGATAGACCACTGGCAAACCTAACAAAGAAAGAGAGAGAGAGAAACTTGATAACTCGTATCAGGAATGAAAAAGGAGAGATCACTACTGATATGACAGAGATTCAAAGGGTAATCAGAAACTACTTTGAAAAACTCTACGCCACTAAAAATGAGAACCTGGAAGAAATGGATAAATTCTTGGACTCCTATAATCTTCCACGGTTGAAGGAAGAGGATGTAGCATATCTAAACACCCCCATCACCATTGATGAAATTAAAACAGTAATCAAATATCTGCCGAAAAACAAAAGCCCAGGTCCAGATGGATTCACTAATGAATTCTATCAAACTTTCCAAGAGGAACTACTGCCAATCTTGGCAAGACTTTTTCATTAAATTGAACAAACAGAAACACTTCCAAATAGCTTTTATGAAGCCAACATCACCTTGATACCTAAACCAGACAGAGACGCTACCAAAAAAGAAAATTACAGACCAATATCACTGATGAATGCAGATGCAAAGATCCTCAACAAAATCCTGGCAAATAGGATTCAATGCCTCGTTAAGAAGATCATCCACTACGATCAAGTAGGTTTCATCCCAGGAATGCAAGGCTGGTTTAACATCCGTAAATCTATCAACATAATACACAACATCAATAACAAGAAAAATAAAAACCACATGATCATGTCAATAGATGCAGAGAAAGCATTCGATAAGGTCCAACACCCATTCTTGATCAAAACTTTCAGCAAGATGGGAATGGAGGGAACCTTTCTCAATATAGTGAAGGCCATCTACCACAAGCCAGTGGCAAATATCATCCTCAATGGAGAAAAACTGAAAGCCTTCCCTCTAAATTCTGGCACAAGACAAGGCTGTCCTCTCTCACCACTCCTATTCAACATAGCACTGGAAGTACTTGCTATAGCGATTAGGCAAGAAAAGGATATCAAGGGAATCCAGATAGGAAAGGAAGAAGTCAAGCTCTCACTGTTTGCAGATGACATGATACTCTACTTAGAAAACCCTAAAGACTCTATCAAAAAGCTTCTAGAAACAATAGACTCATATAGCAAGGTGGCAGGCTACAAAATTAACACACAAAAATCAATGGCCTTTCTATATACCAATAGTAATAAGGATAAAATGGACATTAAGAAAACAACCCCATTCACAATAGTACCACACAAACTCAAATATCTTGGAATCAACTTGACTAAATATGTGAAGGACCTATACAAAGAAAACTATAAAACTCTGCTCCAAGAAATAAGAGAGGACACACGGAAATGGAAACACATACCCTGCTCATGGATTGGCAGGATTAACATCATCAAAATGTCAATACTCCCCAAGGCATTATACAGATTTAATGACATCCCTCTAAAGATACCCATGACATTCTTCAAAGAAGTGGATCAGACACTCTTGAAATTCATTTGGAACAATAAACACCCTCGAATAGCTAAAGCAATCATTGGGAAAAAGAATATGGGAGGAATTACTTTTCCCAACTTTAAACTGTACTACAAAGCAACAGTTATCAAAACAGCATGGTATTGGAATAAGGATAGGTCCTCAGATCAGTGGAATAGGCTTGAATACTCAGAAAATGTTCCCCAGACATACAACCATCTAATTTTTGATAAAGGAGCAGGAAATCCTAAATGGAGCAGGGAAAGCCTCTTCAACAAGTGGTGTTGGCACAATTGGATAGCCACTTGCAAAAAATTAAACTTAGACCCCCAGCTAACATCATGTACAAAGGTAAAATCCAAATGGATTAAAGACCTCGATATCAGCCCCAAAACCATAAGATATATAGAACAGCACATAGGCAAAACACTACAGGACATTACAGGCATCTTCAAGGAGGAAACTGCACTCTCCAAGCAAGTGAAAGCAGAGATTAACAGATGGGAATATATTAAGCTGAGAAGCTTCTGCACCTCAAAGGAAATAGTGCCCAGGATACAAGAGCCACCCACTGAGTGGGAGAAACTATTCACCCAATACCCATCAGATAAGGGGCTAATCTCCAAAATATACAAGGCACTGACAGAACTTTACAAGAAAAAAACATTTAACCCCATCAAAAAATGGGGAGAAGAAATGAACAGACACTTTGACAAAGAAGAAATACGCATGGCCAAAAGACACATGAAAAAATGTTCCACATCACTAATCATCAGGGAGATGCAAATCAAAACAACGATGAGATACCACCTCACACCCCAGAGAATGGCACACATCACAAAGAATGAGAATAAACAGTGTTGGCGGGGATGTGGAGAGAAAGGAACTCTTATCCACTGCTGGTGGGAATGCTGTCTAGTTCAACCTTTATGGAAAGCGATATGGAGATTCCTCCAAAAACTGGAAATCGAGCTCCCATACGATCCAGCTATACCACTCCTAGGAATATACCCTAGGAACACAAAAATACAATACCAAAACCCCTTCCTTACACCTATATTCATTGCAGCTCTATTTACCATAGCAAGACTCTGGAAACAACCAAGATGCCCTTCAACAGACGAATGGCTAAAGAAACTGTGGTACATATACACAATGGAATATTATGCAGCTGTCAGGAGAGATGAAGTCATGAAATTTTCCTATACATGGATGTACATGGAATCTATTATGCTGAGTGAAATAAGTCAGAGAGAGAGAAAAACGCAGAATGGTCTCACTCATCTATGGGTTTTAAGAAAATGAAAGACACCCTTGTAATAATAATTTTCAGACACAAAAGAGAAAAGAGCTGGAAGTTCCAGCTCACCTCAGGAAGCTCACCACAAAGAGTGATGAGTTTAGTTAGAGAAATAACTACATTTTGAACTGTCCTAATATTGAGAATGTATGAGGGAAATGTAGAGCCTGTTTAGGGTACAGGCGGGGGTTGGGTGGGGTGGAGGGAGATTTGGGACTTGGGTGATGGGAATGTTGCACTGGTGATGGGTGGTGTTCCTTTTATGACTGAAACCCAAACACAATCATGTATGTAATCAAGGTGTTTAAATAAAAAAAAAAAACCTAATAAATTTAAATTAAAAAAACAGTCATTTAAAATCAAAAAAAAAAAAAACAAAAAAAACCTAAAGTATAAATCTACGAACTTAAGTCTACTTTAAAGGAATTGATTGATTGATTCCAAGTCTACAAAATCTTGGCTTTAATATTCAAAATAAGGCAAATATTGATAATGGTGGACAATTTGTGTTCTGATAATGTCTTCTCTCTGAATATGAATTTAAATGCCTCAGAGCAGTTTCTATTTAAAGCCCAAAGCATTAGTACTTGTCAGATGACTTATTTTTAGCAAGATTGTTTGATAGTGGTGATGGTGATCTTTTTTTAATATGCAATGTTTGCATAATAAGCAGATGGACAATTTCCTTTATTTTACCTATTCATCTTTTCTGTTAAAAAAAAAAAAACATAGTTCACAGTAACACAAAATGCACTAGGGTGAAACCGGAGATCAAATGTGAATTGACTTCTCACCTCTCCGGCATACAGTTGACAGAGACTGAGGGTTTGAGTCACAGGATCAGGAAACACATAGAACCCAAAAGAATCATCTTGCATTCTAACTCCTTCAATTATACCATCTGACTGCCAGACTGCTCTTTGGACCAGACTCCATTGCCTTCATAAGTCCTACCACATCAACAACAGGTATCATCAACTTTATAATTTGCTTTCTTTCGACACATTTTATTGGTATCGGTTTCATTTGATTGTACAGAGCATGAAGAACAGAGATATAAATAATAAGTTAATAAATTTGAGCTTGATCAATTTGTGTTTGAAAATTACATTACAAGGTAAATTTCTTTTTCTAAGTATTCTATTAATGATAGATAAAAGTTTTTATAAAGTATAAGAGTTTTATTAGGAAGTACTTCAAAACATCTTGAGGTTGACCTAGTATAATAATAGCGAAAGGGGCATATGAATGAGGACAAAGTAAAAGTAAGTAAAAATTATTTAATCAGCTATGATTTTTCCTATATATCAATGTTTGTACATTACATATCTACATCACCTAAACTTTTTATTTATGACATATTGCTTCTTAATTTTTTACATACTCCAGTTTGGTAAAAATATTTTAAGTGCACTTTAAATTCACTTCTGTCAGATCATGTTTTTTTGTGAGTAGTTATCTTCTGAGGAATGATTAAATGTTAGAAGTAAAAATTATGCATATACAAAGATCTGTGTATTTTTAATCGTATAAAAATGTTAATGGTGGATCATAATTCTACTATAAAATAAAATATGCTTATAATGTCTTTTCATACTAGCAAACTAGTGAAATATATATTTAAAATATTTATGTGATTAAATTCTACATATAAATGCATGTTTTCTTATAAAATATTTATTTACAAATAAATTAATTAATATTTGGTAAGGTAGGCCACACCTGGCAGTGCTCAGGTTCTATACTCTACACTCAAGGATCACTCCTGTTTGGGTTAAAAGTCCATATAAGGTCCCAGGATTTTGAATCAGGTCATTTGTGTGCAAGAAAAGTGTCTTGCCTTACCTGCTATACTTTCTCTGAGCCCAACAATTATTGAAGTACAAGTGAAGTTAGTATCATATATTTTGAATCTATGCCTTCCAATAAAATAATACACTGTATAGGAATGCAACTAAATCATTTTTAAAGTGTTTTGGAGTAGGTGATAAAAACTTTGAGGGAGTGTAGAAAACAATGTATCATTAAATCATTAAATAAAATACTTAATAGAAGTAAAATTAGTATTTTCCATAAAGAAAATAATTTATAGTGATACTGTATGAAACACTAATTACATTATAGATCAAACAACTGATAAATTTTTATTGACTTTTTATTATTAGAAAAAACATTTTTAATTTGGTAATGTTAGTTTAGTTAGCCAGGCTATAGTTTAGAGGTGTAGTTTGTAACTCTTCAAAATATAAACAAATAATTAGAGAAAAAATATAAAATCAAAAATATCTTTCATGGAAGAAAATAGGACAAATAAAATTTTCACTAGTAGTTATGTGGCATCAAATACTATTTTAAAATACAGACAGAAAATCCAGAAAGAGAGAATAAAAAATTTCCTGTGAAAATAATGATTTTGAATTGTCTTTAATTTTTTCAGAAATGAGTGAAAAATATTTGACATATTCAGAAATAAAAAAACCTCTTGACAAGAAACAGAAACAGACAAAACAGAAAAGTAAGTCCTTTATTTTTGCCCTATTGAATTCTATATTATTTCTGTTTCTTATTAAATTACTTTCTGAAAAATTACATTATATTTTTCATATGACTCTAATGTTAATATGCTTTAAGATTTTGTTCTTTAAAATAATGATGCCATAAAAATAAGTATGGTCATAAGAAATCAATTACATAGATTCCACTTATTTGAAAAATAAGCTATAAGTTTTATGAAGGTGAGAATACAAAGGGGTCACTGTATGTCTTTTAATTTACAGAAATTGAAGAAAATATAATCTACTCAGAAGTTAAAACTCATCCTTCAAATGCCAACAAAACAAAGAAAACAAAAGCTAATTCATTTAAACAGAAAGGTAATATTTATAAATAAGACATAACCTAGTTGACATCTAATGATCAAGTCATCATGATGTAATTCAAGTAACATGAGACAAAGCTACTGTGCTAAGCAAGTGAATTTATTTGCCTAATTTTATGAGGTAACCATCTATTTTGATTTCAATAAAACTCAATGTTTAAAACCAAGTATCCAAAATTAGATTATTCAGAGAATAAATGTAACCTGAATTCCATTCATGTCCATTCATAACTTAATAGTAGAAAAATTAATTATTTATAGTTTATTCAGAAATCATTATGAGTCTCCTGGTGTCATTATCAGATCAATTATGAGGTTTCAGCAAGGAATATTTGACTAATATTATTGCCAGGTGTTTGTGATTGCAATTTTTCTTGTGATAACTACGGTATTTTAGTGTTGAAAAACACTAATGAGGTTCCCATGAAAGAAACTACAAATTTATGGGGCGAAGTGGTGGCGTAAGCCTGAAGACATCTGCCTTGCCCATGCTAGCCTAGGACTTCCCATATGGTCACCCAAGCCAAGAGCGATTTCTGAGCACATAGCCAGGAGTAACCCCTGAGCGTCACCAGGGGTGGCCCAAAAATTATAGTTGTATGCAAAATATATTTATAGCATTCTTTCTGGGACAATAGAAGTATTTACATAGATATATTTTACAAATACATATTAATTAATATATGATTAATATGGATTAATAACTAATACCTTAATCTAGACTCTAAATTGCATCATTAATCTTTATTTCTCACACGTTTCTCCATAATCAATATTACATATGTGTTATATTATATTAATATCTTTAAATTCCATTAAGATTAGTTTGGAAAAATATATATTTTTATAATGAAATTATAACAAAATTTAAATATTAAATAAATATAAATGTAAACATTTAAATTAAATATTAATTTAAAATATATATATATTTAGTTTTCCAGCACATGGTGATGCTCAGGGGTTACTCCTGACTATGCACTCAGAATCGCTCTTGTCCTGGGGGACCATATGGGATGCTGGGGGATTGAACCAAGGTCTATCCTAGGATAGCACACAGGCAGCCCCCTTATCGCTTACGCCACGGCTTCGGCCCAATATTTTTAAAAGCAAACTCAAATATTTAATATTTTACTTTGTATTCTTAAATCACTGAGTTGGTTCAAGGAATTATTTTTTTGTTTGTTTGTTTGTTTGTTTTTTGTTTTTTTTTTCGGGCCACACCCGTTTGATGCTCAGGGGTTACTTCTGGCTAAGCGCTCAGAAATTGCCCCTGGCTTGGGGGGACCATATGGGACGCAGGAGGATCGAACCACGTTCCTTCCTTAGCTAGTGCTTGCAAGTTAGACACCTTACCTATAGTGCCACCTCGCCGGCCCCTCAAGGAATTATTTTGTTAAATATAAACTGGTTTCTTAAACAGCTGCAAGGTTACAGAAGAGGAAACAAAACCTAGATATCTATCAGTTCACTACTGTTTCAAACTGCAGATATTATTTTCCAACTATAATTTACAATAATTTATAGTCATGCTTACTTTTAAACACTGCTCTTTAATTGAGTCCATTGTTTTTTTTAATTTCATCAGTATTTTTTTCTCTCACTGGGCAGGATCTTCATTTCCTATCTCCTGGCGCCTTGCTGTACTAATTCTTGGAATCATTTGTTTCTTTCTTCTTTTAGCAACAGGAGTCTTGGGATTCATGGGTAAGTTTCACTAGATATATAGGCAGAATGAAGTGAGTTCAGAGTTATGTTTACTTTGAAGTTGTTTTAATGTCCATAAAAATGTGGATATATTTTATCATTGATTATACATCAAAAACTTGTAAGGACATTGCATTGATAAATTTATAAATGAATCATTTATAAAGTGCTTACCATAGACAGTAACCTATTATCATTAAGAATCATCACATTAAAAAAAGAAGAAATATACAAGTATTTTGATAGGATTAAATATTGTATCCCTCATTACTTGTGATTATAAGGGAAAATAATCAATATTAATTTTGCTAGGGAGGACTTCCAAGTGACCCTCCTGTTTTTTTGGGTTTTTGTTTTTTGTTTTTTGTTTTGGCCACAACGAGAATGTTCCAAGGTGATGGCCTGAGGATGGGGTGCTATTAGGCCCAAGGATTTCTGGGGCCACCTGGGCATCCTTAAAAGTCTTTGGTTCTGCACAGAGATTAAGTGGTGCGAAAAATAGAATCAGTGACAAAACATTGCAAAGGTATCATATAAACCCTGTACTCTCTTAAATAAATAATAAATATTTAAATGTGAATTTTGAAATTCTTTTTTTGAAGATAAGGGCAGCTTCCATGATATTGAATAGAAAAAGTTCAGTAGGCATTGTATTGTGCAAAAAGACAGAAATCTATAAGATTTTTTTAATTTAAGGAGATTGTTAATAACCACATGAATAGCCAGGAATGCCATAGATATATATAAAATTGCAGCCTAGAAAAAAATTCATGGAGAATTAAAAATAATCTTTATTTTTCAACATTAATTAATATTAAAAACATTTAACTTGTGCTTTTAATTCAGCTCCATGTTCTGTTTCCATCAAGCTAATGATATAGAATTTAGTTTTACAGGCACAGTTGATGGGACGAGAGGAGAGCCCTCCTTTGCAAAACCGAACACAAGAAACCTGCACTTGTGCAACGGCGGCATCCAAAGAGGAAGAGAATCCTGACAATACAGGTAGGCAATAAGGATTCAAATAGACTTTGGTGAACTCTGCTCTGTTTCCCTTAAACTGTTTATAGTAAAAGCTGTAGTGTACAACTTTTCAATTCTTATTAATTTAGAAACAAATAAATAAAAAAAATTATTAGAGGGAAAAAAAGGCTGAAGTATCCATTTTATTTTTCAATATCAAAGTAATAAATAAAAAAAAAGAAAAATAATTCATCCTCAGAGGTTCTCGATAAAAGATATTATATTAATATCCATCGTCATTTTTCAAAATGATAATTTACTCAAAATGATCTCTAGCTAGATATAGTAAATGATACTACTACTCTCTTAGCATAATGGCACTATTATAGAAAATTCTTTGGAGAAAGTATCAAGATCTGCTCTAAACTTCATTAAATCTAGAGAAACAAAGTAGATACTTCTCATTTTGATTTACTTTCAACAGAGGTGTGAGGAAAATACCAATCTTCTCAAATAAATTCCCAGATATTTTTCATAATAGTAGTAAAATTCAGCGGTTTCCTGTAATAGGGTTTTAGAAATATGTCACTCTTTTATCACCTAGACCAGCAACCTGTGGATCGCGAGCCACATGTGGCTCTTTACACTTTTAATTTGGCTCTTCTGTGTGCCCGGTGGTCACTCCAGGAGTCAGGATTCTGCTCCTAGCCTCTGTCAGTGCGTGCCCTGTGTGGGCTCTCAAAATAAATTTCAATAGTGGTTTTGACGAGATTTGGCTCAGTTGAAAAAAAAAAAGGTTGCCGAACATTGACCTAGACTGTTTTCAAAAAGCAAAAATGAAGCCCAACTGCCTCATAAATTCTGTTTTACAAGGACTAGTGAGCATTATGTACTCCCTCACCCAAACCCCATTTCTCACACTGAATGATCTTCTGGGAATGTCTTTGTTTTCAAGGAAGTGGAAGTAGAGACATATGTACAAGTCAATGGTCATGCTGTAACAAGAAATGCTATTATATTTCCCATGAATCGAAGACCTTCCATGACAGTAGGGTATCCTGTAAGACCCTGAATTCTAGACTTCTTAAGATGGAAGATGAAAGAGAGCAGGTGATTAACCTTTTTTCATTCTCCATTTTGCACTATATTTTTTAGATTGATATTACAATATTTACCAAAATTTATACTTTATAGTTTACTAAAATTTGCACCATGGTGTTGTTATAGTTGGTAAGATAAGTAGAAATAAATATAGAATTTTATTTTAAATATACCTAATTTATCCACAGATATAATTAATGAGGTTTAAAAAATGTGGTTAAATACAAAAGTGAGGGGAAATTGTTCTTAAAATATATGATTTTTGTCAAGAAATATTGCCTATTTCATGCTGAGAAGATTATAGATATATAGCCCCAGTCTCACTAAGATAATCACTGTAAATCTAGCAAAACCAAAAATACATAATCATGTCACTGATCTTGAGGTAATAAGAAAAATCAACATAAACTTAGAAAAATTAATTCCAAGAACTGTTAATTTATTTATATATTCACACTACATATTTTAGTATAAGATACTTGGAATCCATAGATATAATTCTATCCAAGAATGAGTTTCAGTATCTTAAGTTACCAGTATAATACTAAGAATTTCCTTATTAATAAATAAATCCACCTGCAAAAATTGAATAAATTATTTTGATTGACCAAAATTTCCTAAATTTACTTGGTCTGCAGCACAATGTCCACAAGAATAAAAATCACTCTGGGACCCAGGATATCTATATTCTTTAAGTTAATAAAATGAGCAACCTCCTGTTGAAATAAACTACTACTATACCTAGTAGATAATTCCAGGGGAGTAGTTTGCCTCTATAGGGAACACTGATCTAGATGCATAGGTCTTTGCCTTGCATGCAAAAAGGACGGCATCCCAGATGGTCTCCCCGAGCCTGCCAGGAACAATTTCTGAGCGTAGAGCTAGGAGTAACCCCTGAGTGCTGCTGGGTGTGTACCCCCCCAAAAAATAAACCAAACCAAAAAAAAAAGATTTCATCAAATATTCAAAGGGTTAAAAATCAAAAGCTTAATACAATTTCAAAGTTAAAAAAGGCAAATAAAATCTAAACTGATCTAGATGCATTTATATTTTTTTATGGATAGAGGGACTAAGATATCATCACTTCTTCAAGGGATTTAAAATCAAAACCTTAATAAAATGTCAAAGTTGAAATTCAAGGCAAATAAAATAAAATAAATAAAATCCTTACCACAGATTTTTTTGATAATTAACTTATCAGTAATCCTGCAGCAAGTAGTAAAGCTCACAATATTTTCATGCCAATATACTTAGGGACATTTAGAGAGGGTTTGTGAGTGTACCATATAAAAATTAAAATACTAGACAAATAAAATTATCTTATTAATCCAGGCAGCTAGGCAAACACTGTCTAAATGGAGATAATGACCTTAGATCCCATACCACAGAAATACACAATAATAATGATTGAAAAAATATATAATATTGGAAGAATTCTCATAGCTCTACAAGCTTGATTTTAAAAAAGAAATTATATTTTGTTAAGAACTCTTAAAAAAATAAGAATCATCATTAACTAGTTCATTTAATTTAATTTTATTTTGCTTTTTGGACCACAACTGGCAGTTCTGTGGGGTTTCTCTTGGCTCTGTGCTCAGCATCCTATAGGATGCTGGGGATTAAATCAGGGTCGGTCCCAGGTCAGCTGCATGCAGGCAATAGCTCTACCATTGTGCTATTGCTTTGGCACCTCACTATAACTTTGGAAAAGATTGTGAAATCTATTACCTAAGTATTAAATGACTTAGAATAAGTATGATTTGTTTCTAATTTATTACGCTATATTTAGTTAGATATTACTCTCAGAGATGCTATTAACTTAATAGGGACTAGAATCAGAAATTAAATGTTCAATATTAATATTATGACTTTAATTTTTTATATTTTACCTATAAATATATATATAAATATATAAATATATTTTACCTATAAATTGCATTGTTACAGGAATATATTCAAAAGCAGATATCTTATTTTTATTGGAGTGGATTGTCCCGAAAAGGAATTAGCAGTTCTTGGACATGGGAAGATGGCACAAAACCCAGTTTAAAACTGTAAGTCTTTTTTACTAAAGATAGTAAAAGGTTCTCTAATCACATTCTAAATCAAGTTTCTAAAGGAAAATTGTAACTTTTTAACAGTAACTTAAACTTTCTTTTATCTATACATGTATAAGCATATAGGCTTATCTTTATTTAAAACACAAATCAAAAACAAAGGACTGAAAATCTTAAACCTGAGTACTTGGAGAAAAGAGGAAGTATTATAATTCAGAACCATTATTCCCCAAAGTATTCTAGGAAATTTGATTGCCCTATGGTGTGAGTGTATGAGCAGAGGGAAAAAAAAAGTTCTAAATTGGATTTGATATCCTTAAATGTGTTTGTATTCACTGATGTCTATTTTACAACCTGATTGTCTTTTATTCTATACAGAAAAAACTGGAAAGAGTCATTTGAGGGAAACTGTATCATTATGTCATCAGCAAAGATGACTGCAGCTGACTGCTCCAAAAGAAGGAACTACATTTGTGAGAAGGAAATTTCTTTCCTTGCTACCTAATATCTCTATTATAATCAACATTAACAACAAGACAAGGTCAATATTTATTTTAAAATTCCAGAATTTAGTTCTCGAGAATCAACTCTCTCTTTTGTTTTTTGTTTTGTTTGTTTGTTTGGGGGCCACATCGGTGATGCTCAGGGGTTATGCCTGGCTATGCACTGAGAAATAACTCTTGGCTTGTGGGACCATATGGGATGCTGGGGGATCGAACCAGTCCATCCTTGGTCAGCTGTGTGCAAGGCAAGTACCCTACCGCTGTGCCACAGCCCAGGCCCAGAGAATCAACTTCTCTTGATGATGCACTTGTTGAATGGATTATTCTAGTCTGTGGCTGAAAAGAAGCTATATTATTGAATCTATCAGAATGAAGTGCCCAAGACCCTCCTTTCTGTATCTCCCACATGAGTGATGATAAAACTCAAACCACACATAAGTGATGGAAAAAGCTTGATTGGAGAGGGACAGCAGCTTCAGGTTGAGAGTGGAGACAGTGTTTTCAGTGTAGAGTGGAACCATGTTTCTATTGAGCTGTAGGAAGCTGAATTAGTTGCTCTATTTCTACTACACACAGATTTTTAAAAATTAAATGTTCCTGAAAATTTCACTCATTATAATGCAATTAGGGCAGAAATATATGCAAACTTTAATAAAGTCTTCTTCTGTCTTCTGCCTGAGTTATGCATGAAATTCTCTTTGATCATGGAAATAATATTTAACCATGTATTTGTTATTGTAGTATGTGGCTACAATAGTCAATGTTTATGTTATTGATGTACAAAGTTACTGCACTTCCACCACCACCAAAGTGTTCAACATGTCTGATGGCACTTTTAGGATACTGTTTCCCAGAAAAGCCTGATTCCTCCTCACCTCACCATGCACATTTGGTAATCTTATTTCTATTTAGGTGTGTATTGTAACTTTGAAATTTATTGCAAAGCAAAAAATATATATTTATGTATATATATTTTATCTACAATTTCATCTCTCACATTGTCCACAACATGAAAGCAGAGGAAATCAAAATAAAATCATAATGAGATAGATAGGTAGACACAGATGATGTAAAACACAAATGAAAGGGACAAAAATAGTTTAAATTTGGCTTAATACTATGGTCAGCAATGTCTGCATTTCAACACAACAGAACTCCCAGGTCAAGAAGCCTAGTGGTCTCAACCACCAAGGAAGCCCTATTAAGTATATATATATATATATATGAATGTATATGTATATATATGTATATGTATATATGAATGTATATGTATATATATGTATATGTATATATACATACATACTCTTAATATTATGTATATATTGTATATACATATATTATGTATGTATACTTATATATTGATATATATTAAGTATATATAGAACAACATATATATCCTTTAAAGTCAAAATTTTTAAGTTAAGGAATCTGATGTATTCAATTGCAAATTTGGACAAAAGAAGGTGCTTTATTCCCTCCTATGTCCTGAAGGAAAACAAAAGTCTAGCTCCAGGAAGCACCAGCTGTAGTTTGTCCCAGGAGGGTGAGGGGCTGGGCCTAGAAGGGGCATCTCACTTCTGCTGCCTGGGCAGGGACCCCAATTCCAGGATACAATTTGGCTGTCAGTCTTTGGCCTCTTTTCTCCAAGCTTGAGGGTACAGAGGTTCGCTGAGTAGGCATGGAAATTTCCCTGCTTCATGTCCACAGTCACCCCTTCCTGGGAAGCCCCTATTTAATAAAAAGTGCATCTTCACTTCTAGGATGCACAGCTGGGTATTGGGTGCCAAACAGAGAGCAGCTCCACCTGGTGAGATGTCCTAGAGTGGAAAAGGGCAGTGGGTACTAGTGAAGGGGACCAAGGGGACAGAAGATGAAGGAGATGGAGGAGACAGAGTGGATGGAGGGACAGTTTCAGGGACTGCTTGGTTCAGGCACTGAGGGAATTCTTGGGGTCCCTACTTAAGGTGTGTGCATGAATTTGGTGGAAATAAAATCAGATATTCAGACACTCAGAAGTAAAGTAGCATCTTGTTTCTATTTCTGTATTCTTTTCTCTGGGCTAGAGCAGAAAACTTATACAGAATTTCTTGGCAAGGCATCACAATTATAAACATAACCATTTAGTTCTCTCACTGAACATCCCTAGACAAAATGCCCAGTGCATGCTTATTTTTACTGACCCAGAGGAAGGCAGGCCCCCAGCCTCTTCCAGCAAGGTCAGTTCCCAGAGACTGGTTATTGTTTTTGCCTTGCTCCAGTTCATGCATTCTGAACTGAGACCTGAAATGTTAACCCTGATATGACTGCACATAGGCTAACAGAAAAGCTAGTTTTGAGGGTGGTTAATAATTTTGTAAGAACAAATAAAGAATACTTGAGTTTACACAACTGCTTGTAACAAGGTGTGTTTACATAAATCTGAGTGGTCTTTAAGAGAGGCTTAAAGTCCTTAGAATGTTAGTTGAGGGTATGCCTCGAATAATATTTATGCTATGTCCTCTTTTTCCCTAGTACCCAACTGGCAGGCAACCAAGGTCTTTCAGCAACCTAATGCCATCCCTTTTGGGGGTACAAACTGCTTTTTTCTTTCTTTCTTTCTTTCTTTCTTTCTTTCTTTCTTTCTTTCTTTCTTTCTTTCTTTCTTTCTTTCTTTCTTTCTTTCTTTCTTTCTTTCTTTCTTTCTTTCTTTCTTTCTTTCTTTCTTTCTTTCTTTCTTTCTTTCTTTCTTTCTTTCTTTCTTTCTTTCTTTCTTTCTTTCTTTCTTTCTTTCTTTCTTTCTTTCTTTCTTTCTTTCTTTCTTTCTTTCTTTCTTTCTTTCTTTCTTTCTTTCTTTCTTTCTTTCTTTCTTTCGTTTTGGGGCTACACCCAGCAGCACTCAGGGGTAATTCCCGGCTCTTTGCTCAGAAATCGCTCCTGGCAGGCAAAGGAGACCATATGGGATGCAGGAATTTGAACCAAGATCAGTCCTGGGTCAGTCACTTGCAAGGCAAATGCTCTGCCACTGTACTATACTCCATATGGGATGCAGGAATTCGAACCAAGATCAGTCCTGGGTCAGTCGCTTGCAAGGCAAATGCTCTGCCACTGTACTATACTCCGGCCCCAGACTGCTTTTCAAAACCTTCCCTTGCAGAAACAAACAGCACTGACATGGCCCTTCTGAAGAAGGTCATTCACCACGACAATGCAAGGTTGGTTTTGTTCTGTTTTCTATATTTATTTTCTTCTGTTTGTGTTTGGATTCCTTTGTTATTTGTTTTTCAGATAATTAAGTTGTACCTATAATAGGGTTTCTGATTTTATCTTTTTCTTTTTTCTTTATGTGGTCCTGTTTTTCCCTAACTACTGATTTTGTTTTGGTAATTTGTTTCTTCATAATCTTAAGGAATCTCTTTATTTATTCCTTTATTTCCTCTTTGAACCAACTGTTATTGAGCAGCATAAGTCAACCCAGAAAGAACTAAAACTTCCAGATGCAGGTTATATAGTATCTACAATGATTATTTTAAATAGAAGCTCAACTTATTTAGGTACTTGGTAAAAGCCTTTATATGCACTGTACTGTATATGTTCCCATGATCCATGTTTATCTTTGCTTTGGTATCTCATAACTTAAATTATATATCTCTTATCATACAAAGTTTTATATTGAACTTACAGTTTCTTTTTCTTATGTTTCACACTTAAATCTACTGACTATTCTTGTGTCCTTGCATTACCAAAAATGATATACTTTAATTCATTAGGTTCTAGGAAAAAAAGATTATTACTTTCATATAATAGTACTAAATATTTTAATACTTTTGGGAGAATATATGCTGTATTTTAGAATGCAAATACTTTCTATGAATGGTAAGAAAATAGTTATAGCCATTAAATTATCTAGATATTTTTTCTTTCTTTATTTGAACATCTTGATTACATAAATGATTGTGATTAGGTATTTTCAATAAATTTTATTATTTCAACAGCACTAATTTGTCACTCATTTTGAGTAACTAATGAGTATTTTCTGCAAATATATAAAATCTTTCTTAAATAATCTTTCTATGGGAATATAATAATCTTTGGGAAAACATACACAGATTATTAATGTTGAATTAGTTGAATAGTCAAATAATTAACAAACATAATCTTTTAATTTAAGTAAAATGCATCTCATAGTTGACATAACCAATAATACATTTGTTTCAAGATGAGGGAAAATTTATTGAAAAAGAAAGAAAATAGAAAGAAAAACTAAAATGAGAATAGAAACTTTGAAATAGACAAAATAAAATGGAAGAGAAGAAAAGAAAAGAGAAAAAAGAAAAAGTTTAGTACCAAATATACTTGTGAAATTTATTGTATCTACAATAAAGTAATTAATAGAATAACAGAAGATTTAGTAAACTCCTTTTTTAATGATAAGAGATAAAAAATTACAATAACATAGTATGTGTTGTTTGCACAGGCACAGCAAAATATGAGGAAAATAGAAAGGAAAAATCTTTGGCCGAAAAATGGAAGACATTACCCATGAAGTATCCTGGCATAAAACCTACTACAGGTTCCAGGCATATTAAGTTGTCTAACCCTAAAGTCTTTCTCTGTGGTTCCAGTAAAAGCTCTTCACAATCACAATTATTACTGTCAGGTCTCTGTAGTTAGAGATCCTGCTTTATTTTTTTTATAAATATTTAAGTATCATGTTTACAAGCATGATTGTAGTCCATTTCAGTAACAAATAGAACATTTCCCCTTCTTTCTGTACAGATCTTATATCGAAGTCATGGTGAAGCGAAAGTAGTGGTCTCATCTCACCATTAGATGACTATGTAGAGAACCCTGCCTGAAAGCAGGTTTTCTTGTTACCAAGTCGGCAGAATGTCATATGAACTCACTCTGAATTAAGTTGATACCAGGGCAGCAGTAGGGTCTTCCCTGTTAGAAATCCGATTCCTAGTGCTTGTGTAGAAAACGATGTTGTTTCCATAGATAGTGGACAAGGTTTAGGGGAAAATGGACAATATCCAATCTTCTGAAACCTAATCCAAGTCACTACGACAAGTGTTCAGGATGTAAGACCCCTCTGCAATATAAAATTTATGTGTTCCTATCCCTACTAGATAAGAATTTATTTGCGTATGTAAGATATCCCCCCATATTAATGTGCCTATGCAAAAAAAAATACAATGCCACAAGGTATTACTGGTGCATCTGGGGGCAGAGGTAACAAGCCCAACAATCCCTATAACTTTGGTTTTAACATGAACTCAAAACACTAGAGAAACTTATCTACTAGAATTTCCTACAAAATAGATCCCCCCAAAATGGGGGAAATTGCTGCTACAAAAGAAGATAGATAGTAAGTGTTATAAATATTAAGGAAATACATCTGAAAAAAATATCAAATGAGATAGACATGTCCCCTTTAAGTTTTTTGAAATAGTCTTGGGGGAATAAAACCCAGAGCACAACTTCAGCCTGTGATTTGGTTTTGTGGAGTCTAAACAATGGTTCCAGGAAATGTCCTTGAGCTGGAAGCTTCTCAGAAACCACAGAAAAGGAAGGGAAAAGGGGGCCACTGAGAGCAAATCAGCAGCAATGGCAATGGCAGCTGCTTCTCAGGATGAGAATCTATCTTTTCAATTTGGGAGGTGGTTGACAGCTGTCTGGGGTGAGGAGAATGTTTTGATTCCTGTGGAGTTTTTAACTAAGAGTTAAAAGTGTTAAATGGGGGAAAATAACAGATGAAGGTGAAAGAGTGATAGTCTAGAAAAAATTTTAAGTTGGTAAGCAAAGGGAGGAAGTAGGGGTTATATATCACAGGGAAGGAGAACAGTATACAACATAGACAGACATTATGTAAAACTGGTTGAACAATATGGTTACACTTAATAACAACCATTAGCTTCCTGAGCTTATCTGAGTAAAGACAGGAAAATGCTTAAAACATAGGTGGAAAATAGTGGGCACTCTGATGATGTTCATAGTTTTGGAACCATATATACATATATTCATATGATATATATATGTATTACTAACACTACTGCAAAGTATGTTATCTCAATAAAAAAGTAATTATGCAGTGCTCTATGCACTTATATGAACAAATATACATAACTAAATACTAAAAGAAAAAGGACTGTGATTGATACTCAGAAAACATTTATGTAGTAAACAGTATGAATATGGTTTTATTCCCTATAGTATCCTGGAACAATATTTATAAAATTAGTTGCATGTTTACATTTTAATGTTTTAGTTACATGTTTTTGGAAGAAAAATATATAAATATCAGTTATGATGAACAAATAAAATTATTAATAAAGCATATACATAATTTCCTCATAATTCATAAGTAAATTTCTTCATTTCTCAATGAGAAAATCTCTCCTATAATATAATTTATTGCTTCATGTATTTTTACAAATATTAAAAAACTTACTATAAAAATAAGGATTATTTTATTCTTGCTAAAGAATATTTGAGAGAATCTACATTTTATAAATCCTAAGCAAATTAATTTGAATGAATTCCTTAAGTGTTTTATTAAAATTAAATAATACAATTATTATATCTTTGATATTAATTCCTTTAAATACCAGTGGAATGAACATTTTTTCATAACTGTAATGAAATGATTTATACAAGGAGTAGAAACATATGATGAAATAAGGTATCACATTTTGCAACATACTATATGATGGTTTCGAAATTTGCATGAAAGAACATATTCAAAGCAGAAAGTCATTCCACAGGAAGTTATGTTAAATATAATAATTTAACAATTTTAACTGTAATAAAATATTTTTCAATATGTAGTTGCAAAGCATGTAATTGTCATTTGATGTTAAATTAATGGAAATATTATTTAAGTTCAATGGGAAGTGGGAATAAGGAGAAAAGCAGAGAATAGAATTTATACATGGCTGAGACATGTAAATTTGAAAGTATCTTTGAAATAATTGACACTTATGTGAATGCTACTGAAATGCTCAGTAGAATTTTAAGATGGAGTCTACTCATTGATCATTGCTACTAATCAATTAGATTGAATGCATATGGAGGAAAATTAAAATTAAGTATTTTTTCATCTATCTTATCTTAGGTCTATATTTGAAACAGGTATGATTATGATTCATCAGGTCTGAATAATTGGTACTCTGTGAGGTTCCTGTTTCAGACATGATATCAAGTGGTGTTAAAGTTGTTCCTAAGTTTCCAAGAATTATTTCTTTCTTAATAAAAAGTTATGAATTGGTTATTAGAAAATATATGAGGAAGGAAAACAAGAAATGAAAACTTACTGTGATTTTGAAAGCTAGGAATAATTCATCCATAGCAAAATTTTATTATAACCTTAGATATGTAATCCAATGTTATGTCATGGTTGAGTTTTTGATTGAAAAAAATACCTAGAGGAAATTAGAATTATTTATATTACTAATAATATAAATATAATAAAGGTTTCTGGAATATAGAGCACATTTCTCATAAAATATTTAATTAATAAATAGAGCAGGCAACTATTGAGCATAAAATAAATGAAAGTGAAAGTCATTAGTGAATAATTTGAGTCTGGTGACTGGAAGAAAGTTACCAAAGCGCAAGAAAAAGTGGAGCATTACCTCACTCATCTGTGGAATAGAGGGAGGAAAAGAGACTAAATAGTACTGAATGTTGATAAACTTTTAGCACATAACACAAAATTAATTGTCAAAGAGAAAGAAGGAATAGGGCAAAACTACAAGTGACCCAGGACAAAAGTGGTGTGTCATGGACATTTGAGTGGTAGTAGGATATAGTAACTGTACATTGATACTATAATGTACATATTAACTACATATAAACTACAAATAAAATGCTTTAATTATTTTAAGAGAATGGGATTACTTTGGTACTCTACAACTAAAAATTAATGTTTCAAAACTTTTAAAAACTTAATGCTATTATAATAGATAATACCTCAATTTATAAAATAATAATATAATGCTATATGGTTAAATTAAAGCACAGACATATTGGAGGGTGAGTGTACATGTGTATGTGTGTGTGTGGAAGAGATCGAATACATTTATTTTTTACCATTAGTATAAGAAATATTTGGGAGTTTTGTTTATTTGGGGGGTGCCACACCTGGCAGTACTCAAGGGATATTCCTGGATCTGAACTTAGAAATCACTCTTGACAGGATCAGGGGACCATATGGTATTCTGGGGATCAAACCCAAGTCCATCCCTGGTCAATAGCATGCAAGGCAAACCCCCTAACGTTGTGCTATCACTTCATATCTCCAAATTCATATTATTTCCTTACAGAACTAATTTTGACAAGATCCTACAAAATTCCTACAACTTTGACTTATATATTTCTGAAAATTTACAAATTCTTTCTCACCATGTTATTTCCTCATCAATGTTCTGAAAATCAAATGAAAATAATGTCATATCACACCATTTTATATAGATGGTGTTAATAACAGCATTTGTTTTTTAACAATTTATTCCTTAGTATTATACAGATTACTTTTTATTTACACCCTTCAATTATAAATTAAATTACTATTTTAATTAGTATTTTATAAATTATCTACTGAAGATGATGATGCAGATCACTTTATTATCTAATGACCATAAATATATCTTCTTTGAAAAAACTTCTATGCAACTCTTCTTATTTTCTGATGGAAATATTTTTTGTTTGTAAGCTTAAGTAAATTATGTATTTTTGATACTATATATCTTTGATGAATAGTGTGAAAAGTACACTTGGATTACTGGTCATCAGTAAATTAAAATCAAAGCAAGATATTACCTCCCACCAATGACAGTGACACACATGATAAAAAAAACAGAAAAAATAAAAAGTGTTGGTGCATTTGGAAAACTATACTTCTCAAAAAAATGAATAGAGCTCTTATAGAATCCAGTCATTGCAATCCTTGGCATCTTCCTCAAGAGTGCAAAAACTCTATTCAGAGTCTCGAAGACAGCTTCAAGGATGGAAATATAGTACAGTGGTAGAGTGTTTCCTTGTACTACTTGTGTTTAATACCTGGCAGCCCCTGTGGTCCCCAAGTGCTGCCAAGAGTAATTACTGAGTGAAGAATCAGAAATAGCCCCTGATCATTTCTAGTTTTAGCTCAAATAACTCCCAAGACACATTTATTATTATGCTCACTGCACTACTCGCAATAACAAAAAATCTGAAAAGTGTTCCAGAACAGATGACTATATAAAGAAGCTATGGTACATATATACAATGGAATACTGCTACATGATACAATGAGAGGGAATCATGATGAGTTAAGGCAGCCAGAAAAAAGAGGAACAGAGAATGAAAAAATTTCTCATATGCAGGATATAAAAAACATAGTAGAAGAATAAATGACAAAAAGGTATTTGGTGAGATAATAAGGGAATAAGAGTTGGGGTTACCCTGATACAAAATTTTAAGGTAACAAAACTCTAGTAGAGGGAGTCATGTTTGTAATGTTCCATGAGGAAATCCCATTATTAACAGCATTGTAAACCATAGTGATGGGGACATTGGTGATGGGAATGTTGCAGTGTTGAAGGGGGGTGTTCTTTTTATGTCTAAAACCCAACTACAATCATGTCTGTAATCAAGGTGCTTAAATAAAGATATTAAAAAAAATAATCACCCAGTTGTTCACGGATGTTCCCAGGACAAAGGTAAGATAAAATAGTTTCTGAAATACAAATTTAAAATAATTATTGACAACTTAACTCTTTATACACAAGATAATGTTGTTTGCTGCTTCATTTAAAATATTAAACATTAAGTACAGTTGTCCCACACCTTCTTAATGTTAGTCTACTAATACACAATATTAATCAATTGATTTCATTAAAAACTGCTCCAACTTTTCCCCCCTGCATAGGCACAGTAACTATTGGGGATATTATAGAGGGAATTCCCTTGGCCAAGGAGATAAGGGTTTCTCCATCCCTGAAGTATACTGTCATGGGATTAACTATAGGCTCCTTGCATGATCATTTACTCTCCCCTCGGTGCTTTTGTGGTGTATGGAAGACTTCTGCTTGGTCATGAATGGTAAAATCAGTCCTCTGTATCTAGAGATCTTGGTGACTGTGCAGCTCAAGGAATGGAGCTTATGATGAAGGGTTTCTTTGTGGTTCTAGCAGTTCTGCTTCTTCAGTGTTGTTTTAATACATCTTCTGTAGTTGGTGTTCTTGGTCATTATGTTGCTCCTAGGATGGAGTCTGGGACAGAGTCTTTCGTTATGTTTCTGGAAGACCCGTTCACTTGCGGTTGTCTCAGTCAGACCTCTGGAATTGGAGATCTTGTTTGTTGAACAGATTGTAGATCAAAAGCTAGGTTAGAGCTTTTTGTTGTTGTTGTTGGTCCCGGGATGCGTACTGTTTAGTCCTGGTTGTAACAACCAGTCATCTGTATATAGCAATCTTGGCTTTTGCACAGATCAAAGGGTGCCATGTCTTCTGATTTTGTCTTATCCTTGGCTGGTGAGGAAGGATAACTTGCTCTTATATCTAGTTGTTCCCATTTCCTCGTTGTCAGGTTATCAATTTAGAACTGGCATGTGTTAGCGTCAGAGCAGCATTATGAATGCCCTGGAGGGGACTTGGTTCCTGGAGCTGTTGTGAACTCTGTCATTTCTATGTCAGGAGTCAAGGCTGGACGGTCCGTGCCTATTTCCCTGGATTCTAGGTTGGTTCCCCTTAACATGCATTCAGGGTGGGAGATGTCCCTGTGTTGTAAAAAAGTATAAGTTTTTATCCCTAGTAGATAAGAGCTTGTTTTTACACGTAAAATTTCCCCTATTTTTAATATGCCTTTGCAGGAGGAAGTGGTGCTACATTATATTGCTTGTGGATTTGGGGGTGGAGAAAGAAGAAAACAGACCCATGACAAAAACTAAAAATAGTTATGCTCAGACATATCTAAAGAAAAAAGAGTTTCTTTTAAAAAAAAAAAAAAAGGAGACGGCCAAGATGGCGCCCATGGCAGCAGCCGCGGCGGCGGCGGCGGCGGCGGCGGCGGCCGGGGCTGAGGCAGGAGGAGGCGGAGGCAGCGGCGGCCGCTCGGGGAAGCGGGGGAGCCCCGAGTGACGGGGACGCGGGCGGGCCGGGGCGGGGCGGAGCGGTGCGGGCGCCCCTCGTGTCCCGCAGGCGCCGCCGCCGCGCTTCGGGCTCTCCAGGCGGGCGGGAGTGTTCTCCAGATTTGAGCCTCTAAAATTCACAAGTTCAGTTCTGGATATCATTTTCACAGTGACCTCCAGTAATGTACTTAATCTTAGTATCAAATGCTTACTACTATGCCCTAATGGAGTGATAGAAAAAAAAAAAAAAAAGAACCTGAATTGACTGAATAGAAATTGAAAGAGAAAAGCAAATTAGTCTTCATTAGTTGATGAATGGATGTACCCTTCTGTAATGAAAGATGATTGAAGACAAAGGACCTCGAGTTGCAGACTACTTCGTTGTGGCAGGATTGACAGATGTCTCAAAGCCACTGGAAGAGGAAATTCACTTCAATGATGCCTGTCACAAAGTAGCTAAGCCAAAGGAACCTATCACCGATGTTTCAGTTATTATTAAATCTCTTGGGGAGGAAGTACCACGAGATTATATTTGTATTGATGTTACCCCCAGTGGACTATCAGCTGACCTCAATAATGGAAGTCTTGTGGGACCACAGATTTACCTTTGCTATAAAAGAGGAAGAGATAAACCTCCACTTACGGATCTAGGGGTCTTGTATGAATGGAAAGAACGATTAAAACAGGGCTGTGAGATCATTCAGACTACTCCCTATGGGCGCCCTGCAAATATTAGTTGGCAGTACGTCTTCACAACGAGTCTATATCACTTACCGAAGAGCCTCTGAAAACATGACTCAGAATACGTTGGCTGTCACGGACATTTGCATTATCATCCCCAGTAAAGGAGAAAGTCCACCACACACATTCTGTAAGGTTGACAAGAATCTCAGTAATAATATGTGGGGATCAGCTGTGTACTTATGTTATAAAAAATCGGTGGCAAAGACTAACACTATATCTTACAAAGCTGATTTAATTTGTAGATATCCTCAAGAAGATTATGAGTCCTTCTCACTACCAGAATCTGTTCCCCTATTTTGTTTACCAATGGCTGCAACAATTGAATGTTGGCCATCAAATAGCAAATACCCTCTCCCTGTCTTTTCTACTTTTGTGTTAACTGGAGCCTCAGCTGAAAAGGTCTATGGTGCTGCTATTCAGTTTTATGAACCATACTCTGAAGAGAATCTCACAGGAAAACAGAGACTTCTTTTGGGTTTAACTTCATCAGCAGATGGGAAGTCTGACAGTTCCAAAACAATTCACACTAATAAATGCATCTGTCTTCTTTCTCACTGGCCTTTTTTTTGATGCATTCAGAAAATTTCTGACTTTTCTGTACCGTTATTCCATCTCTGGACCTCATGTGCTTCCAATTGAGAAGCATATTTCTCATTTTATGCATAAAGTTCCTTTTCCATCTCCTCAGAGACCACGGATTTTAGTTCAGTTATCGCCACATGATAATCTGATTCTCAGTCAACCTGTTTCTTCACCTCTTCCACTAAGTGGTGGCAAGTTTTCAACACTACTTCAGAATTTAGGCTCTGAAAATGCCGTGACTCTGCTGGTGTTTGCAGTGACAGAACATAAGATTCTTGTCCATTCATTACGGCCTTCTGTGCTTACGAGTGTGACAGAAGCATTAGTATCTATGATTTTCCCTTTCCACTGGCCTTGTCCATATGTTCCACTCTGCCCACTGGCTTTAGCAGATGTCCTGAGTGCACCATGTCCATTCATAGTAGGAATTGATTCAAGATACTTTGATCTCTATGACCCCCCGCCAGATGTTAGTTGTGTTGATCTAGATACCAACACCATTTCCCAAACTGGTGACAAGAAAAATGTAGCCTGGAAGATACTTCCAAAGAAGCCATGTAAAAATCTGATGAACACACTGAATAATTTGCATCAGCAACTGGCAAAGTTGCAGCAGAGACCAAGAGATGATGGACTGATGGACTTAGCAATGAATGACTATGATTTTAATTCTGGGAAGAGATTGCATCTGATAGATTTGGAAATTCAAGAGGCATTTTTGTTTTTCATGGCCTCTATTTTAAAAGGCTACAGGTCATACTTAAGACCAATAACACAGGCCCCATCTGAGACAGCCACAGATGCTAGCTCTCTTTTTGCTCTTCAACCTTTCTTAAGAAGCCGGGACCGATCACATCAAAAATTTTATAACATGATGACCAAAACACAAATGTTTATTTGCTTCATTGAGGAATGTTCATTTGTCAGTGACAAAGATGCAAGTCTGGCATTTTTTGATGATTGTGTAGATAAAGTGGATATGGACAAGAGTGGTGAAGTCCGACTTATAGAACTGGATGAATCTTTCAAAAGTGAACATACTGTTTTTGTAACCCCACCTGAGATCCCCCATCTACCTGATGGTGAAGAACCCCCTTTACAGTACAGCTATAATGGATTTCCAGTTCTTAGAAACAATTTGTTTGAGAGACCTGAAGAATTTCTGAAAACACGAAAAAACAAATTGCCTACAAAATCAAGTACTCCTGGCAGTCCATCTCCCATGTTCAGGAGAACAAAACAGGAAATTAAATCAGCCCATAAAATTGCCAAGAGGTATTCTTCCATTCCTCAGATGTGGTCTAGGTGTCTACTACGTCACTGTTACAGATTATGGTTTATTTGTCTCCCAGCTTACGTGAAAGTCTGTCATTCAAAAGTCAGGGCTCTGAAAACTGCATATGATGTGCTCAGAAAAATGCAGTCAAAAAAGATGGATCCGCCTGATGAGGTGTGCTATCGTATTCTTATGCAGCTCTGTGGGCAGTATGATCAGCCAGTACTTGCAGTTTGAGTGCTCTTTGAAATGCATAAAGCGGGGATTGACCCCAATGCCATTACTTACGGCTATTATAATAAGGCTGTTTTGGAAAGTACCTGGCCTTCAAGAAGTCGTAGTGGCTATTTTCTTTGGACAAAAGTAAGAAATGTTATTTTAGGAGTAGCACAGTTCAAAAGAGCGCTAACAAAGCACACGCACTTATCACAGACAACTCTCTCAGATGCCAGTGACCTGGATGCTGTCAGTCACGGCAGTATGGATAGTGCTCGTGAGACCCACACTATGGAGCAGGCACCTTTTAATACAGGTTTAATCAAAGTGTATGCTTTGATGATAGAGCTAGTACAGGTGGCCAGTCTGATCTTGGATATAATTCATTATCCAAGGATGAAGTTAGAAGAGGGGTATAACATCTGCTGAGGACATCCAAGAAGAGAAAGATAAGAAAGGGAGTGATTCCAGTTCCTTATCGGAGAATGAGAGCACAAAAGGAAGTGCAGATTGTCTTCCTAAGCTCAATATCGAAGTACTCTTCCAGTATAGTTCGCCATAGTGGCAAAAAGTAACAACAATGCTGAAAAAATATCAGGAGAAATTGTGGAAGGCACTTCAGAGCTACTCTTGATATCATCTTTTGGGGATACAAATCAAACAGGGAAACATTCAAAGAAGATGCTTTAGGGAAAAGACACAAAAGTGGACAATGAACCTAATTTGGCACGCCACAAATGTCCTGGGCAAATCAAAACCACAGTCTTAGTGATGGAGTTCTGATGGGGCTAATGCTCAACAGAATCAACCAGGAAGCAAACCCTGGAAATATGGTGGAAAAATTAGGAGCCGATGCAAAGATCCTTTCAGGAGTCATCTCAGAAAACACAAGAACCAACCTAGTCTTGAATTGGAAAGTCATCTTTAAGATCAAAAAGAGACAGTCTTGAAAGGAATCTAGTGATGATGATACACCCTTCCCTGTTCTCACTCTTTTGGTGGATAAAGTAGATTCTCCTGTTATTTTTGACTTAGAAGACATAGACAATGAAACCAATGGATCAAAAGTGGAAAATATTACACCCAGAATCCTAAGAGGATTCTGCGCATGAACAGCTTTTCAGTAAAAACCTTTTGAAAAAACTGATGTCAAAAGCAGGATTTGATCCCCTCTCTCTTTTAGTTGCTGAGACAGAACACCAACAAAAAGAGGAGGAGGAAGAGGAAGATGATGATAGCAAAAGCGTTTCAACACCCTCTGCTAAGCGGGATTTGGCTGAGGAAATTGTGATGTATATGAATAACATGAGCAGCCCTTTGACAAGCCGTACACCAAGCATTGATTTACAACGGGCATGTGACGATAAAATAGCCACTAAGAAAAGTCCAACTTTGGTCAAGACTTGCCGGAGGTCTAGCTTGCCTCCCAATTCTCCTAGGCCAGCAAGACTTACCAAATCTAAAAGTTACACCAAAACTGAGGACAGGCCAAGAGACAGACTTTGGTCTTCTCCAGCTTTCTCGCCATCTTGCCCATTTAGGGAAGACTCTCAAAATGTGTTAACCCATTCGTCACCCTCCTTTAATTTAGATACTCTGCTAGTACCAAAATTAGATGTTCTGAGGAACAGTATGTTCACTGCAGGAAAAGGAGTTGCAGAGAAAGCAAGCAAATGGTATTCAAAATTTGCCATGTATACTGCATCCTCTAAGGATCAAAGTTCTGATCGTACGATTCTTTCTTCAGTGGGAGCCCAGGATTCTGAATCTACCTCTTTAACAGATGAAGATGTCTGCCATGATTTGCAGGGAGTGACTTCCTCCCAAGAAAGCAGTGCCACTTCCGGGTCTAAGGGAACCGACTTCAACAGAACAAGCCTGGAAAGTTCTGCCTCCTTGGAAGGATCTCTGTCAAAGTTTGCCTTACCTGGAAAATCAGAAGTTGCGTCTTCCTGCAGCACAAGTAATACAAATAAATATCTTCCAGAACTACGCAATGGAGGTTCTCATATCCAGTTGCTCTCGCTGTAGAACTTGTGATTGCCTTGTCCATGATGAGGAGATCATGGCTGGTTGGACAGCAGATGATTCAAATCTCAATACTACTTGCCCCTTTTGTGGCAATCTTTTCTTACCCTTTCTGATATTGAAAAAAAGATTTAAGACGACCTGGAAGATACTTTTTGAAATCAAGCTCGACAGAAAATATGCATCTCCCATCCTCTTTTTCAAGTCAGTCTAGACAGTCATGCATCTCTGCTTCAACTTCTGGTCTTGATACTTCTGTGATCTCTGTTCAAGGGAATTTTGATCTAAGTCACAAATCTAAACTGCTGGAAAGTTCTTGTGCCCGAAGCATTCAGATCCCTGCCGATAGATCAAAAACAGCTCTGTCAAAATGTCCAATGTTCCCAATGTCCAGGAGTGTAAGCACTTCTGGTCCTTTGGATAAGGATGACACTAGGAGACAGAAGCTCATTCCTACAGGCAGTCTGCCAGCTACTTTACAAGGAGCTACAGATTCTCTAGGGTTAGAATGGCACCTCCCAAGTCCAGATCCTATCACTGTTCCATATCTTAGTCCTTTAGTGGTATGGAAGGAACTTGAAAGCTTATTGGAAAATGAAGGTGATCATGCAATAACAGTGGCAGACTTTGTGGACCATCATCCGATTGTTTTTTGGAATCTGGTGTGGTATTTTAGACGTCTTGATTTATCCAGCAACTTACCCTGGATTGATTCTTTCTTCTGAGCATTGCAACAAGTATTCAAAGATTCCCCACCACTGTATGTCTGAAGATAGTAAATACGTTCTTATACAGATGTTATGGGACAAATAGGAAGTTACAATCAGGACCCAGGCCAAGCCTTTGTACATCCTCTGGAATGCCCACAGTCAAAATCGTACTCTTTTGTTTGAGACCCAGAAGTATTCCAATGGTCCACTTACTGCAAAAAGGTGATAATTCATTTAACCAGGAGCTCTTGAAAAATATTGTAAAAAGCATCAAAATGAATGATGTCTATGGACCAATGAGTCAAATTTTAGAAACACTGAATAAGTGTCCTCATTTTAAAAGACAGAGGAGTTTATATAGAGAAATACTATTTCTATCACTTGTGGCATTGGGAAGAGAAAACATTGATATTGATGTATTTGATAAAGAATACAAGAAGGCGTATGATCAGCTCACTCCAAGTCAAGTCAAGAGCACTCACAACTGTGATAGACCACCAAGCACGGGGGTGATGGAATGCCGAAAAACCTTTGGATAACCTTATCTTTAAGAGATGTGTGTGTTTACTCTCAATGTGTATTGTATAGTCTGTGTATTGTATAAAATAACACTTTTAGACTAAACATTTTTTCTTCAATTTTTGAAAATGCATTTATAAACGGTTCAGATCATTAATGTATAGAACGTTTTAAGAACAGAATAGGGAGCAAGCCATTTTTGTTTCCTTTTTCTCTTTCTCTTTTCCTTTAATTCTATAACCTGAGTGATAAAGTATTTTTATGATAAGAAAATCCCTAAACAAAATTAGTTACTATAAAAAACAACTATCTTAAGGTTTCTCCTAGGAGAAACAAATTAAAGAAAAAATCATGTATGGACAGTACATAAATGTAAGATAAAAGCATTTCATGTTTTCATAGATTATTCAAATGTTTTGACCATGAGGTTGTATTATACATATTTTAAATTGTTTATAGTAAGTTGATATTTTTTTAATTTTTAAATTTAATGTAGAAAACTTAAAATGAACTTAAACTTATGAAGTTAAAAAAAAAGGATTAAATAAAAAACATAATTAAAGGAATAAAATGGGCCGGGAGGAATGGCATGGAGGCAAGGCGTCTGTCCTTCCTGCAGAAGGACTGTGGCTCACATCCCGGCATCCCACATGGTCCCCCATGCCCACAGGGGCAACTTCCGAGCACAGAGCCAGGAGCACCCTCTGAGTGCCACCAAAAAGCACAAAAATATCATTTTTCTACATATATATTTAATAGACTTGATTGATATTTATAGACTTCCTTATTTTGAAGTTGATGATACTGACTATAGATGTCCTCCTTTTTTATTTTATATTATTTTATCTTATCTTTCTCTTTCTTTTTGCACACCAGCATGATTTTGAATTCAGAACCGAATACTATTGTGTGGTGCTTCTCTTTATTGCTGTAGGGCTCACTGGGTATTTAATTTAACATTTATTTTTGTATTATTATGGTGTTTCAATTACCTTTTTCAAGTCCTCTCTCAAACTGAGGCTGATAGCCACTAGAAGGACTCCGCCCATTTTAGCTTATTTTTTATTTTATATTTTTAAATTTTTTTTTGCTTAATCTTTACCCCATGATATTGCTTTTCTTTCCCTCAAACAAAACCACATAACTCGATTTATCTAGCTTAGCCTCTCAAATAGAGGGAGAAACAAGGGAGGGCACCAGGACCAAACAGATGTATGATCACTGATAGTAAGCTAGACAAAGAGGGGACCACCTACTCTAGCAACCCCGGGGGTGATGGTGGGGGATACGGGTTGCAGGAAAGGAACAGGGAAGGGGGGAGGACAAATTTGGTGATGAGCATTCCCCTGATTCAATGTTAATATGTACCTACAATACTACTGTGAAAGATATGTAAGCCACTATGATCAAAATAAAAATTAAAAAAATTTTTCCAAAGGCATAACAATGGCCAATAGCCACAATATATATACATATATATGTGTGTATATATATATACATATATATATATATGCTGTATATAAACTTATCAGCTTTGACTGTGAGGAAACACAAGTTAAAACAACAATACCTCATACCTGTGGTAAGGGCAATTATCCAAAACAGAGACAGGGGAGGCAGTTACAGGTAATGGGTTTGCCTTGTCTGTAGCCAACCTGGTTTTAATCCTCAGCATCAGATATGGTCCCATGAGTATCACAAGCAGTAATACTGGATCACAGAGTCAAGAGTGGTGGGAATGTTGCATTGGTGAAGGGGGGTGTTCTTTATGTGACTGAAACCCCACTGCAAACATGTTTGTAATCGTGGTGCTTAAATAAAGATATTATTTTTTGTGTGTGTGGTTTTTGGGTCACACCCGGCAGTGCTCAGGGGTTGTTCCTGGCTCCATGCTCAGAAATTGCTCCTGGCAGGCACGGGGGACCATATGGGATGCCGGGATTTGAACTGATGACCTTCTGCATGAAAGGCAAACACCTTACCTCCATGCTATCTCTCTGGCCCCAAATAAAGATATTATTTAAAAGAAAAAAATTGCTCCAACTTAACAAGTCTGAAAATTCAGTTCTAGCTTGGACTAAATCCTCTAAAACCATGTTAATAATTCTGATCATCACTATTCTATTTCTTCTAACCTAAATACTTTCACTCAACATTTCTTGTCTTTATACACCTAAAGACACCTCTTGCACAATTGTAATTTTTTTCTTATAGATCATCATTTTGTCAGAGCATTCCTCAATGACTTTCATACAATGGTCTTCCCAAGTTTATTATCTGTCATGACTTCTCACAATTAATATAATTAATTGTAATTAATATAATCAGTACTGCTTTCCTAACATCATTATAAGTCATTCACTGATCTTTCCAAATCATTGCACGTCACAAAAATGGTTATTTAGAAATGATTGATTTTAAAAAGTGGCTTTATTAATATGTCTTTGGTGTGACATACATTGTTTTTGATCCACAGAAGATATTCAAAATTAAGAAATGAGAGGCAGGAGCAATAGCACAGCTGTAGGGCATTTGCTTTGCATGTGGATGACCCAGAATGGAACTCGTTCTATCTCTTGCATCACATATGGTCCCATAAACCAGGAGCGATTTCTGAGTGCACAGCCAAGAGTAACCCCTGAGTGTCACCGGGTGCAGCCTATAAACAAAAAAAATTAAGGAAGGCAAAAATATTAAAAATAAATTATGTACAATAATATTAATTTGGTGAGATAGGTATAGAGTGATGATACAGGGTGTAAAATCTTTGCCTTGCATGCAGATGACACTGGTTGAAAGTATAATATCTATATGGACCCTGAGGATAACCAGGTATGATTCATGAATACAAAATAAAAAAGAACAGCCACATGTGGCCCAATAACAAAAATTGTTTATTAAATATCTAAAAACAAATGTAATATTCAATTATATCTATAATAATATTTTATATTTTACACAAAAATGGACAAATAATAAAATATACCCATAATCAAAATTATCCACACATTCATAATAGGAAAATTTTCATAGAATTCATAGAACCTTATATTTTACAGTCTTATTTAATAATGTCTTTCTGCATTTTGTTTTGAAACTACATTCAGCCATGCAAAGTGTTTACTATGGTGATATTCAGGAAATGAAAGGTATCATGGTGATAGAAACAAAGCCAGTCAGTTGCAAGTAAGGTCCCGACCCCACTGTACTAGCTCTCTGGCTCCTAATACCTATATTTTAATCTAAATAACTATTCTAAAAATATGTGTATCTGATACTCACATAGGTATCCAACGGTTGAGGTAGCCACTAGAAGTAAAAGACATAAAATTCCCAGACATACTAAAACGATGAGCCATGGAAATCCTACACGCAGGCAAAAGGCAAAAGACAGTGAGCATTGGCAGAGAAGGTCATTTGAAGTAGAATAAAATGGCAATTTATCCTAGAATTTGAAATGTATTTAATTGTCTCATGAAACTACAAGTCTCTACACAAATTTAAATATACATTAATATCTAAAGTATCAATATATATACTATTGTACAAGTCAACACATTTACCTTCATTTCACTTTTTACTCAATATTAGAATATTCTCAGACCAAATAACAGCCAAACAAGACAGTAACCTTTCTTTTCCGGAGCTGGATGTTTTTTGCTCTTAGATTCCTTTGATTTGTTCAATTTCAGTTCCACATATGTTACTTCCTCTGCATTCATTTCTAAGGGTTACAAAAAAAGTTTACATTTTTACAAAACATGAGAAATTTCTGTTATGTGTCATAAGTAATAACGCTAACAATTGAAACATTCATTATAAAGTAATAGAAAAATGATAAGCAAGGTAGTGTACAGTGTATTAAAATTACAAGTCTCTGCAAATAGCTGCACTATATGTAAATAAGAATCAAAAATTGGGGCCGGAGTAGTGGCACAAGTGGTAAGGCATCTGCCTTGCCCGCGCCCCCTGCTTCCCACATGGTCCCCCAAGCCAGGAGCGATTTCTGAGCATATATCTAGAACCCCTGAGCATCAATGGGTGTGGCCCCCCCAAAAAAGAATGAAAAATTATTATCAACGTATGTTTAGTTAAAGTATATTTTTGTTAATTTTTTGTTTGTTTTGGTGGGCCATGCCTGGTGGCATTCAGGGGTTACTCCTGGCTCTGAGCTCAAAAATTGCTCCTGGCTCGAGGAACCATATGGAAAGCTGGGATTGAACTTGCTACTGTGTTCAGTCAGCTGCATGCCAGGCAAAGGTCCTATCGCCATGCTACCACTCCAGCCCTTTTTTGATAATTTTATACATGCTATATAATAAACACATTTATATTAGGATTACATACACAGTTCCATATTTAATATATATAATATAATCTTTCTCCTAGAAATAAAGCGATAAATATTTTACAAGAAATTATATTTCATAAAATTATTTAAAATAAGTTAAGGAAGTTTCTTCAAACATCATTGAAAATGCATTATTAAGATACTACTATGGAGGCCAATCTATGAGGTGCTCTAAAAGTGCACTTGAAAGTAGGAGGCATTTGAAACCGGTTGAAGTACTGGGGATAAAATCTAGGTCAAGTACATGCAAGGCAAATATCTTACATTAGGATTGAGGGGATTATTAAAAATATTAATATTGCAATATTAATTTACTTACAGTTTTAAGATCCTTAAGTTTCAACATCAGCAAAATATAAATATATACATATATATTAATATATATACATACACATACATATATGTATAGATGCATATTCATATAAACACTTTCTTTGTTTCCTGATAAATAGAACCTACATCATATTATCAAATTTTAAGCTTAATCTTGCTTTAAAGTCATAGATTTTCCTACATAGTGGTATAGTTTTAATTAAAAAATATCAATAGCCAATTAATATAAAAACATATTTGCAAATGTTAAATTGTATTTATCATGAAAAAATATGTTATTATCAAAATCCAATCTTTTATTGTGTGAGAATGAATATTTCAAATTAGTATGATTCATCCCTAATTAAAATATAGTAGTTGAGATGCGAGTAACATTAAGAACTTATGCTATTAAGCAAAGTTTTAAACATATAAGAATTTTTAAAAAATCAGAATCTGCATAATAAACTTTTGCCTCACAGTCATTCTCAATCATTCCTTTCTTTACTTGTGGAATACATTTAACATTGCATACAAACTAACATATCTATCAAGGCAAATACTTGCCTCTGAAGATCCTCAAACCCCCTTTCTATAAAGCTGCCCTTAGAGTAAATTACACTTTATTTCTCTTTTCCCAAGTTATGAACCCAGGATTTATATCACGCACCCAGTATGCTGAGAGTACCTGTGAATTCCTGAGGATTTTCAGCAGAAGCACCAGCCTGTCAGAAAAAAAACTACAGTATCACTTGCTGCTTGCACATCTGCTCTGAGGCTAGAAGGAACTTGGTGTGATGATCGTATCTTAACACATTCAAAAAAAGAGAACCAATAACAAAAAAAAGACATACAAATTTCACACAGAAAAGTCTCCACTGCTTCCTGCACCTCATTTCAATCCCCAACAATTCAAATATATATGGGAAAGACACATACATGTCAAAATATGCATAAATATGGCCTATAGTTTCTTATGCTTATTTTAAAAGGTTGAGAAACAGCCTTTTTCTTTGAGTAAGAAAAAATAAAATAGAAACAAGACATATTGAATGGGTTCTACTTAGTTCTTTTAAAGCCTACATAAAAATTATGTGCTCTAACTGAATGACACCCAGAAGTGTCCCACAAAAACAGAAACAGTCCATTTTTTTTTCTTCACATTCAGAACTGTGGTTGATGTATTTGATGGGGCCCCATTTTAAAGTACTTGTTCTGGTACTTTAGAATTCTCCTTCAAAATGTGTACTAACAACATTTGGAACCCACCTCTATATTAACTACAATGATAGAATATTCTCAAAAAACTTTCTATAGGTAGAAGCTCCTTCCCTGATCACTTTCAGAACAAAACTGTCTGATGTCTTTGACAATAAAGGCACCACTCATGAAATTTTTTAGAATTTCTTGTAATATTGCTTCTGGTTTTTATTCCACTTTCTGGGAATAGACATCAAATAAATATAATGAAGTTTATGTTCAGTTATTCTCTGTAAATTTTGCTTTTCTCATAAGGGTAGATGTAATGGTACCTGTGAATTGTGGTTTTCCAGGATTAAAAGGAACACCCCTTCCCTTTGCTGAAATTCTCCATGTTTACATTTATGATAGTCCTTCAATTCCGGCTTTGGTTTTGGTTTTTGGACCACATCTGGTATGATCAAAGATTGCTCTTGGCTCTAGCACTCAGAGCCCACTCTGGCAATGCTCAAGAGACCACATGTGGTGTCAGGACTCAAACGAGGTTCAATACCATTCAAGACACGAATCCTACCCACTGTTCTGTAGTGAAATAAACTTACCCATTCCAAAGTTTTCATTTAATAGAAATATATTTTTCTATGAAACAATATTTGTTATAAAATTATAGGACCAAAAATAAGCTTTGTGTAATCCAGAGGATTACTAAGTGTTTTCTAAACTCTTGGAGCACTATTTCATTAGGTAGGAGAGTTAAGGGCTGAATGTTGATTACACTTCATATTCTGCTTGAGGCTAAATCATGAAAATCACTTAGTCAAGACATGCCTTCTTTTTTATCATTATTTTTATTTTAGCACTATGATTCTTAGCAAACCAAGAATTCCTCTATGCAAAAGGAATCTGCAAGAGAGATAAGCTGTAGAATCAGACTTTACTGGTTGAAAGTTAATAATATATGTCAAGAAAATTAAAACTTGTCTCAAAAAATAAAGCATTTATTACAGTCTCTGTTCTTAAAAATGCATAAATTTAATGACTATTGTTATAAAAAATTGGAGAATCAGGTAATAAAGGAATAACTCCAAAATACCTGGGACTTACTATGAGTTCATAGTAATTGCTAATTTGTGTGTGTGTGTGTGTGTGTGTGTGTGTGTGTGTGTGTGTGTGTTTAGTTCTTGGGTCACACCCAGCTGTGCTCAGGGGTTACTCCTGGCTAATGCTCAGAAATCGATCCTGGCAGACTCGGGGGACCATATGGGATGCTGGTATTCAAACAAGCATCCTTCTACATGCAAGGCAAATGCCCTATCTCCATGCTATGTCTTCGGCCCCATGATTGCTAATTTTTTCTTGATTTATAAAAATAAGATTTATTATATTGGGGTGTATCATACTTAAAGGAGTTCTGGCAGTTTAGAAAACTATGAATATTTTGGGACCACTTATACTAGCAGCCCAGGAGTCAAAGGAGGGGATATGGGATGCATGCTGGGAACAGGGGTGAAGGGAGGACAATACTGGTGGTGGGAATGCCCCTGATTCAATGTCACTATGTACCTAAAATATTACTGTGATACATTTATAGTCCACTTTGGTCAAAATAAAAAATTTTTAATTAAAAAAGAAAAATATATACATATATGAATAACAGTATCAAGTTGCATTGTCATATTATGGTATGTCACAGCTACATTTAAGCATGTATTTCATGCTATATTTTGAGTAAACAATGAGTTCTGCTAAAGGGTCACTTACAGTAATTTCTCCAAGTCTCTTTCTTGTACTTAAGAAACCTATACCTTTTATACCAAAATATTCAAAATATCTATGTAACTGTTAGTCTCATGATATTTTTCTATATGTCCTGTTTCAAATTTTATTTATCTTTATTTTTTTCAATCACTACTAGTATTTTTTTATTATTCAAACTTCCAAAAGCAAGGAAGAGTCTTTGGTTCAGAAAACTTGAAGGAAGAAAATATCACTCTCTTTTTTGATGGCTGGAAATTTTCTGTTCTGTATGTACTTTATAGTTTGTTTATTTACTAATTATTTTTTTAGGTTCTGGAGTTGTTTCCAGATCTTGTCTGTTTTAAATAGTGCTATAGTGACATAGGCATAATATTTTTATATTTCTCAGTCATGGGGCAGATGTCTAAAATTTCTTGTATGCCTGTGTCACAGCAGCACTATTTCTAATACTCAAGGTCTGGAAACAACTCAATACAAAATAGACTACAAGCACAACATGGAAATATTCACTTTGAAAGAAATGAAATAGAAAAAGGGGATTAGTAGATATGTACTGTATATAATATGTACTATATTATATATAATATATATAGCTTTTCATCCCCCCAAAACCAATTAAGCATTCTTCAATAGTATACATGGATATTCTCTAGAAGAGATCTTATGCTGGAACACATATCATACTTCCACAATGTAAAGAGGATAGAAGTCATACCAACAAGCTTCTCAGACAATGAAATATTAAAAATGGATGTCATTCAGAAACAGAAATTAACAGTGCACAAAGATGAAAATTCAACAGTTTATTATTGAACAATCAGTAAGTCAGAAAGGAAATAAAAAGATACCTTCAAATATATGATAATTAGTATACAAGCTACCTGACCTTGTAGGACACCAAAAACAGCATGAGGAGAAAAGTTCATAGCTTTGCAAGCATTCATTAGACAATATGGATGGGATCACATTAAAACATGACTGCACAAGTTAATAAATTTTAAAATGAACAACAATAGGAGACAAAAGCTGGCAGTGGAGAGGAAGCTTTAAAATTAAAACAGAAATTAATGAACTGGAATTCAAAAAGCAAACCAAGGATTAATGAAACCAAGAGTGGGTTCTTTGAAAAGATGAACAAAATCAATAAGCCACTATCACAAATCACAAAGAGAGAGACCTCTAAAAATGGAATCAGAAGTGAAAGAGAGGGAAATCACGACATATACAATAGATATCCAAAGTATCATCATAGATTAATATAAGAATGTCAATGATACAAATCAAGAGGATGTAGAATAAATGGATAAATTTTTTGACTACTATAACTTCTCTATGAGAAACCAGGTGAGTTGGACAAGCTCAGCAGATCTATCACTATTGAGGAAATTTAAATGGCAATAAAATGTTTTCGAATAAAAATAGAGTACAAGCCCAGATGGATTCACCAGTAAATTCTTTCAAACTTTTAAAAAGATCAACTGTCAATGCTTTTTAGAATCTTTCATAAAATTGAAGAAACAGAAAAATATGAAATAGTTTCAATGAAACAAATATCATCCAGTAACTGACAGAAAAATTGATAATATTCAGCACCAATTCATAAAAAAACACCAACAATATGACATTGGAGGAACTTTCATTAATGCAGACAAAGCCATTTACCTCCAAGTTATAGAAAACACATTCACTGGGAAAAAATAAAGTCTTACCAGTATATATTAGGCAAAAAATAAGGTTGCCTACTCACACTTTTATTAAATATAGTGTTGAAAGAACTTTACATGGTAATTTGGTAAGAAAAGGTTATCAAGGTCTCCTGGATAGGAATGGAAGAAATCAAGCTCTTATTATTTATGAATAATATAATACTATATAAAGAAAATTGTGAAAAGTCTACCAAAAAAGCTTTAAGAAACTAGATTTTTACAGTAGACAAGAATGTCCCCTCTCACCAATCCTCCAACATAGTGCTGAAAGTTCTTGTCATAATAATTAGGAGGCAAGAAAAAGATAGCAAGGACACTCAGATAGGAAAGGAAGAAATCAAGCTCTGTTTGCAGATGACTTACTACTATATTTAGAAAACCCTAAATACTGTACCAAAAAGCTCCTATAAACAATAGATTCATATAGTACAGTGGCAGGTTACAATATTAACAAACAAAAATCAATGGCCTTCTTATATACAAATAATGAAAAAGAAGAAATGAACATCAGAATAAGAATCCCATTTACATTAGTGCCATACAAACTCAAATACCTTGGAGTCAACTTAAAGAGATGAAGGACCTATAAAAAAAAAAAAACCTGAAAAATCCTGCTTCATGAATTGGGAGAATTAACATAGTTAAAATTGTAATACCATCATTGTACAGATTTAATGCAACTCCTCTAAGAAATACCCATTACATTCTTCAAAGAAGTGGACAAACACTCCTAAAATTTATTTGGAACAATAAACCAAGGAATAACTTTTCCTTAGGAAAAAGAAATATAGGAGGCATCATTTTATCCAACTTTAAATTGTATTACAAAGAAATAGTCATTAAAACAGCATGGTGTTGGAATAAAGACAGACCCTCAAATCAATGGCATAGACCTGTGAACTGAGAGAATGTTCCCAGACATAAAATTTATTAATTTCTTTTTTGGTTTGGGGGCCACAACCAGTGATGCTCAGGGGCTACTCCTGGCTATGTGCTCAGAAATTGCTCCTAGTTTGGGGGGACTATATGGGACACTAGGGGATTTGAACCATGGTTAGTTCTAGGTCAGCCATGTGCAAGGCAAATGCCCTATCACTGTGCCACCACTCTGACCCCACAATTTATTGACTTTTAATAAAGGGGCAATAAATGAAAAATACAATAAATGAAAAATACAATAAATGAAAAATAAAAAAAAAATAACGAAGAAAGCTTCTTCAACAAGTGGTGTTTGGATAACTGGTCAGCCACTTGCAAAAAAGCGAACTCAGACCTCCATTTAACATTATGCACAAAGGTCAAATCCAAGTAGATCAAAGACCTTAATATCAGACCTGAAACCATAAGATAGGTAAAACATAGATAAAACACTCCATAACTTTTGAGACTAAAGGCAGCTTCAAGGAAGAAACATCACTCTCCAAACAGTGAAAGAAGAGATAAACAAAACGAATTAAGCTTAGAAGCTTCTGCACCTCAAAGGAAATAGTGATGAGGATATCTAGGTCACCCACCAAATGGGAGAAACTACTCTCCCAATACTCATTAGATAAGGGGCTAATATTCTAAGACATATAAGGTATTGACAGACTTAAGAAAAAATAATCAATATAGAGATAAGGGGCCAGAGCAATAGCACAAGAGTAGGGCATTTGACTTGCATGTGACAACCATGAATGGACCTGAATTTAATTCCTGACATCCCAAATGGTCTCCCCAAGCCTATCAGGAGAGATTTCTGAGTGCAGAGCCAGGAGTAACCCCTTAGCATTGCCAGGTGTGACCCAAAAACAAACAAAAAATTTGGGGAGAAGAAATAAACAGGCACTTCCTCAAAGAAGAAATACAAATGGCCAAAATGCACATAAAAAGTGTTCCACATCACTAATCATTAGGGAGATACAAATCAAAACAACAATTAGGTACCATCTCATGCCACAGAGATTAGCACACATCACAAAGAACAAGATAATCTGTGCTGGCGGGATTGTGGAGAAAAAGTAACTCTCATTTATTGTTGGTGTGAATGCTGTCTACTCCAGCTTTATGCAGGGGTCTCAAACTCAATTTACCTGGGGGCCGCAGGAGGCAAAGTCGCGGTGATCCTTGAGTGCAAAGTCAGTAGTAAGCCTTGAACATTGGGGGGTGTGACCCAAAAACTAAAACAGAAAACAAAATAAAATTCCTCTAGGGCAGGGCCACAAAATGTTGTATGAAGGGCCGCAAACAGCCCAGGGACCGCGAGTTTGAGACCCCTGCTTTATGGAAAACTTTATGGAGATTCCTCAAAAAAATTAGACATTGAGCTCCCATAAGATCCAGCTATACAACTGCTAGAGATATACCCTAGGAACACAAAAACACAATACAGAAATGTCTTCTGCACACTTATATTCATTGCAGAACTATTTACAATAACCAGAATCTGGAAATAACCCAGATGCCTGACAAGAAATGAGTGACTAAAGAATCTATGCCTGGAACATATACACAATGGAATACTATGCAGCTCTCAGGAAAGATGAAGTCATATACTTATACATGTACTGATAAGGAAACTATTATGCTTCAGAAGGAGAGAACTAGACACAGAATAGTCTCACTTATCTGTGATATTTAAGTAAATTAAAAGACATTATTGTAATAATATCCAGGGACCATAGAGATGAAGGTTGAAATGACCAGCCCACAATATGAGGCTTAACACAAAGAGTAGTGAGTGTAGTTAGATAAATAACTACACTGACAACTATCATGACAATGGTAGTGAGTGAGTGAGTGAAGTAGAATGTCTGTCTCAAATACATGCAGCTGGTGGTGGGGTTGCACAAAAACCAAATAAAAATGGATTAAAGTATTATATATAATAATTGGACCATAAGGAATAGAGAGGAGAACATGCACATATTTCCATGACTTTGAAGTTAATGATATCTTTTAGAATGAGACACCATGGGCCAAGAAAGTATGAATAAGATACATATTGGGACTACGTACAATTAAGAAGCTTCTGTACCTCAAAGGACACGATGACTTGAATGCAATGATCATCCAGGTTATATGAGAAAACATTCACCCAATACACATCTTATAAGAGTTAATACATAATCTATATCCATAGAAAAATACATAGTCTATATCCATAGAATGATAAGCTATATCCATAAGCTATATTCATATAAAACTATCTAATCCCTCAAAATATAGAGAAAAATATGCAAAGACACTTCCTCAAAGAAGAAATAGAGATGATCAAAAGCACATGAAAAATGTTCGACATAATCATCAGAGAGCTGAAAATCAAAACAACAGAGTAATAACAGCTCATACTATGGAGGTTGTCAGACATCACAAAGATAAAAATAACCAGTGGTGGTATGGATGTGAAGACAAAGGGACTGTCATTCATTATTCTTTGGATTGTCGACTGACCCAGTCTTTTTGGGAAAAAATATGGATAATCCTCAAAAAACTAGACACTGAGCTTGCTTTAGATGGAGTAATACTGCTCCTGGGAATATACCCTAGGGGTGTAAAATATACAATGTAAAGGCATCATCATTCCTATGTTCACTGCAGCACTATTCAAAATGACAGTCTGAAACAACTCAAGTGCCCAAGAACAGTGGATAAACTATAGAATACTTTGAAACCAGGGAAGGAGTGTGGCACAGCAAGGGCATTTGCCTTGCATGCAGCTGACCTCGGACGGACCATGGTTTCATTTCCCCGAGTCCCTTATGGTCCCCCGAACCAGGAGCGACTTCTGAACGCAGAGCCAGGAGTAACCCTTGAGAGTCACCGAGTGTGCCCCCCCCCCAAAAAAAGAATACTATGAAACTATTAGGAAGCTAAATGAAATCCTAATATTTGCTGATAAATGGATAGACATGTAGAATATTATGCAGAGTGAAATGGCTCAGCAGAAGAGGAACACACTGAGTGCATAGACAGGAGTAATCCCTGAGCATCAATGGGTGTGGCCCAAAAACAAACAAAAAAGTGATCGCACTCATCTCCAAAATATAAAATATCATAGAGAATAATATTCAAAAATAAAATAAATGATGAGTAAAAAGTGCACTGTTTTAACAGAGAAGGGACCATTGTGATAATAATAATAATTGCAAATAATTCTGAACAAGAATTGGGAATTGTCATGTGTTCCATTGTCTGCAGAGTGAGATGGTAATGCTGAAAGGGAATGACAGAGTATGGATTATGAAGATGTGATTTATATACACAATAAAATGCATGTAGCTGCAAAACCTGCTTGGAAAAGGAAGATAGCAAGTTGAGTGATGTAAGCCAGAATAAAGACAAACACAGATAATCTCACTGATCTAAGGTATGTTCTTGGGTTACACAGGCCTCTGTGGCCCCTAGACTTCCATAATAAGGTCTGTCCCTTTAAAGGCGACTTTTACTCTGTTGCTCCTGCCTTTTCCTCTTCTCTGGTCATCTCTCTTAGACTGAATCCTAACCCTGATCCCAAACACTGCTCTCTCTCTCTCTCTCTCTCTCTCTCTCTCTCTCTCTCTCTCTCTCTCTCTCTCTCTGTCTCTCTCTCTCTCATTCTCTCTGCCACTCTCTCTGTCTTTGTTTCTTCTCTCTGTCTCTCTCTATCTCTCTCTATTTCTCTCTCTCCAACTAAGGGGTTGGCTGTATGTTGTCTGGTTGTTCCTCTATTAAACCCAGTTTCCAGAAAAACTTTTCCTCATCAAACTCCTGCCTACTTGGCATCTGGCAGGTAGCTCTATAGCAGTATATAAAGTAGTTGCATTAGGAAATTTAATGTGGTACAGGAGAAATGCCTAGGGAGGAAAATTACACATGCAAAAAAAAAAAAGAGATGAAGATGAGAAAGGGGGATAATTGAGGAACAGGGCTTAGGGCATTGATATTGGTGATGTGAGAAAGTCTATAGCTATATAACCAAATATCCAAAGCACAGATTTAACATGAAAACATGAGATCTAAGTTGAAACCACCAAACTTTAATATGTCTACCAAGGTGACTAACAGAAGGTAGGGGATTTGGGGTGGGGATTAACAGAGTATGGAAGTATTAGTGGTAAAATGGTTATTGAAATACTATATGCCTAAGACAACTAACAATAAATTTATAACCCATGGTTCTTTAAAAAATGGGGAAAAAAAGATTCTTCCTTTCTTTTAGTATTTAATGTAAAAATGAAATGGCCACAATGAGGTGATTGAGAAGGCAACCTAAATTTTGTTTTACTATAAATTATCATGTTGCCTCATTTTTTATTTGAATTTTCTATGTCCTAGATGTTGGTGAACAAAAATTATTCATGTGAATATTCTGTTAGAGAAATAAAGAAAACTGACTATTCTCTTTTTGTTTTGGGGTCTCACCTAGTGGTGCTCAAGAATTACTCCTGGCTCTGTGCTCAGAAGTCGCTCCTGGCAGACTTGGGGGACATATGGGGTGCTGGGAATTGAACCCAAATCTGTCTTTGGTCTACTGCATGCAAGGCAAATCACCTACCACTGTGCTATCTCTTCGACCCCTGTCTCTCCATTTTTTTAAATATCCTATTTATTTTCAAATTAAACCTATCTCAAAAAATTATAATTAGTAGTTATTTTGTCAGAGAGCTTCCTAGAAATGTTATACAAGAGATAATAATCCTAAATCTTAGACACAGTATTTCCTGAGATGCTGGCTAGAACCAGAATTGTTGAGGGAAGTTGCATGAACTCCTGAGTATTTAACATGAATTATCTCACATACAAAAGCTTTTTCATCCCTTTGAAAAGTCTTACATCTTGAAATATATATATACCCAGGGGCCCCAAAACAAATTGGTGAAAAGGTATTTCCATCTCTTTGTTTCTTGTAGCACTATTCAAAATAGCCAAAAGTCTGGATAAAACCCATATGTCCAAGAATATATGACTAGATAAAGAAACTCGGCCATAAGAAAAAATAAAATCATGTAATTTTTGCTGCTACATGGAGATAACTGAAGAGTATCATGCTGAGTAAAGTTAGAGGGAGGGAAACTGGTAGAATAAGCCTCTCGTAAGTGCCTTATAAAGAAATATAATAGTGAAACAATTAACATGCAAAACAATGGAAGCAAAGAATATAAGATCTGGTATTCAGTAGGAAACAAGCCACTTGAGGGAGGGAGAAGAATAAAAAGGGAGTAACATCTACGGTGGACCGAAGCATTCAATCAGGAAGAGGAGATGATAGTGAAAGGTGGTAAGGTGTTAAGTCTGAAACACTATTAGCAAAGGTATTTTAAGCCACAGTACCAAAAAAAAAAAAAAAAATCTCACATAGAATTGAACGTGCTAGTGAGAGGAAAATGGTGGAGGGTGAAGGGAGACCTGGGTGTGAGCATTAATGGAAGCAAGTAGACACTGGTAAAGAGATTAATGTTGAAACATTTTATACCTAAAGCACAATAATGAATAACATTGAATTTCATGATGAACTAAATAAACACATAAAAAGACTAGGTGCATAGAGCAATGTTCTTTATGTGAAAAAATAATAGGCTGATATTGCTATCATTTTTGTGTCAAAATTTTAGGTATGAACCTGTTAGAATATATGTTTTTAAGTGATGCTTTAAATAAAACACTTAATATCTAAAACCTACGTCTTTGTTTCTGTCTTAATATTTCTAACTTAAACAAAAAGTGTTTATTCTTATTGTAAAGTGAGCATGAGAATATTTAGAAATGTTTTCTTCTTTGAATTGCATTTACTGTGAGGTGGTATAAAATGCATCCAAACCATTTGTATTCATGAAATGTGTATTTATATTTACTATAGTCTATAATGAACCTAGATATGTCTTAAACTATAGGTCAAATTTATGTACATGTCAACATTTATCTGTCCTTGCCATATGTCTTTCAACTGTTGAGGTTTACAAATTAGATGTAGGCAGCAGTGGAAAGTTTCTGTGTGTGAAATGTACATTTCATATTGTCATTGGTTCTCTTTCTTCTGACTGTGGCAAAGGCACAATCATTACATCAAGTTCCTTCTAGTCCCAGTACAGAGGTGCAAACCAGCAAGTGCTAGTACAGTCCACTGCTTTCCTGACAGGCTTGTGAGCTGCTGAGAAATCCCCAGGATACACACAGGTACTCTCTGCCCTACTGGGGCACAATTTAATCTTCTGTGGACACTCTTTGTGAATGAAAGACAAAGTAGAATTTTTTATAAGGGAAACTATGTAGAAAGAAGGATTTTGGGATCTTTGTAGGAACAAATTTATTTATTTTTATAAATTTTATTAGTATATAATGTTTGTTTTTTATTATATATTGTGCAGACATTCACAGATACATGGTCATTTTAACACATTGTAGACTTCCTCTTTTAAGATTTATTCTCTCTATTACAATATGATGAATGTTTCAATCATTAGTGTTATTCCATATAATACATAACAGAAATTTCTCGCTTTACAATTTGTCTGTAACCCTCAGAAATGAGTGAGGAACAAGTAACAGAGGTGGAACTGAAATTGAGAAAATTAAAGAAACCAAAGAACAAGAGACACCCAGCTCCTGAAAAGAAAGGTCACTATTCAGTTCTGCTTCTTGTGATCTCAGAATATTTTAATACCAAGTAAAGTGTGAAGATAAATGTTTACATGTATAATACTCTATGTTTGATACCTTGTATATAAATGCATATTTACATTTGTACTTATATTTTTAATTGCATGAGATAATGTATACATTTCAAATTCTAGAGCTAGTTACCATTTTCTTCTATTGTTCATGATCTCTGCCAATGATTAACCTGTCTTTTGCCTTTGATTTTTGTTCAGGATTCTCATGCATTCTCATCATTGCAGTAAGTCTGGTACTTATATGTTTTTTACTCCTACGAACAGCCTTGGCATACCTGTGTGAGTATCAGATATTTACATTTTATTTTAGAGCAATGATTCTGAATAAAATATAAGATGCTAGTAAGAATTATAATACAGTAGATAGAAACCTTACCTTGCATGTGACTCACCTGAGTCACATAAATAGACAACCAGCATGTCTATCATTCCAAAGCATCATCAGCAATAAGCACTGGGAATGACTGAGTATGGCTTCAAAACTTATGTAGAAAGATGCTATCATTACTGAATCTCTGGTGTCGTTGCTACTCAGTTTTTGGCTAAGATCAAGTGTACTAAAATTGTACTTTGCTAACTCTTCATGAAATTGTACCGAAGTTTCCTAATCTGAATGTGTTGATATTTTTATTATGGATAAAATTTTATTGTTTTGCTGTTTTGCATAAAATTTAAAATACTATTATATTTATAATACCATAATATTTTATGGCACACTGTGTTTTACAGATATAAGAGCATAATGACTTTTCTTTAGAAAGTGAGAATTATGAGGCTATTTCTGTATATACAATGTATAATATCACACTGCTTCTTTAGGAAGTGTTTAAAACAGAACAGAAAATAGACCAATTTATTTAATATATCATGGAATATTTTATTCTGTTTTAATACATAATACAAATACATATTTTGTAAAAACATTTTTAATATTTGTAGCCTTATTACAAATAAATTTTGGTTGATTCGTTCATCAATTTAAAGGTATCTTCTGTAAGGACTGGAATAATAAATATAACACCAAGGTAATCCATGAAAAAAGTTACAGTTTTAAAATGTCTATTTTTAAAATTAGTGAATAATGCTTCAATGTGAAGACATGAGGAATAAGGCACAGGGATTACCAGGGTCATTTAGGCAGTACTTCATATGATTTCAGTTCTGCACCAAGCAATGTTCAGGGATTAAATGGTGCTGGAGATCAAATCAGCATAGTAGCATACAATGCATTCATCTGAACCCTGTATTCTCTGGTCAGTAATTAAATATTTAAATGTAAATTTTTAAATCACTTTTTTGAAAATAGTAGTAGTTTCAATGACAATAAACAGAAACGTTCAATAGTCATTTATAATGAGCAAAAAGGCATAGAAATATATAAGGTCTTTTGAGTTTAAAGAGACTGCTGACAACTGCATGCAGTCAGGAATGATAAAGCAAGATTGCAACCTAGAAAAGAAACCACGAAAAATTTAAAATGACCCCTATTCCTAAATATTGACTGATATGTCAATTATATTAAATTAAATTAAAACTGTGCTTTTAATTCAGCTCCTTGTTATTTTTGTCTTAAACTAATGATGTAGAGTTTAGTTTTACAGGCACAGTTGACAAGAAAAGTACAGATCCCTCTATTGAAAAACCTAACACAAGAAAACTGCACTTGTGAAAAGGTGTTATCCAAAGATGAAGAGAATCCTTACAACACAGGTAGGCATTAAGGATTCAAAATTGACTCTGGTGACACTGCTCTGTTGCTCTCAAATTTCTTATAGAATAAGATGTGGTTTACAACTTTTTGATTCTTAATAATTGATAAATACTTCATCACCAAGGGTTAGACTTAAAGGTATTGTGTTTATTTCTTTCATCATTTCTCAAAATAACAATTTATTCAAAATTATCTCTAGCTCTTTCTCACACTATTCTCTCAGCATAATGAAGCTATTGTACAGAATTCTATAGAGAAAGCATTAAGTCAAAATCTGCTCTAGACTTCACAAAAATAGAACAAATAGAACAAAATAGGAAGCATCTTCTTTGTATATATATATATATATATATATATATATATATATATATATATACAAAGAAGATGCTTCCTATTTTGTTTTCTTTTCAACAGAGGTATAAGGAAGATACTAACCTCAGAATTTTTTCCTGGATATTTTTACTAATAATAACAAAATTCAGAAGCTTCCTCTTATAGGGTTTTAGTAATATGTCACTCTTCCATAGCTTTGGCTGTTTTCAAAAAGCAAAAATGAATCCCAACTGCCTCATAAATTCAGTTTTAAAAAACTAGTGGACATTATTTACTCCCTCTGCCCAAGGCACACTTCTCAGGATGGACAATAAGTGATCTCCTGGGAATGTCTTTGTTTTCAAGGAAGTGGAAGTAGAGACATGTGTACAAACCAATGGTCATGCCGTAACAAGAAATGCTATTATATTTCCCATGACTCGAAGACCTTCCATGACAGTAGGGAATCCTGTAAGACACTGAATTCTAGACTTCTTAAGATGGAAGATGAAAGAGAGCAGGTAATGTACCTTTTCAAATCTCCATCTCATACCATATTTTTAGTCAATAGTGATTGTTATTAGAATCTTTACCAAGTTGGGGCCAGAGTGGTGGCGCAAGGGGTCTACCTTGTGTGTGCTAGCCTAAGGTGGACCGCTGTTCAATTCCTGGCATCCCATATGGTCTCCCAAGCCAGGAGTGATTTCTGAGCACATAGCTAGGAGTAACCCATGAGCGTCTCTGGGTGTGCCCCCCCCCAAAGAATCTTTACTAAAATGTATACTTTTAAGTTTACTGAAATTTGCACCATGGTCCTGTTAAAGTCAGTAAGATAAATAAAAATAAAAATATAATTTCATTAAAAACTCATTAATTGAGGCTGAACCGCTGGCACTTGCTTTGCACGTTCTAACCTAGGACGGACCACGGTTTGATCCCCAAGCGTCCCATATGGTCCCCCAAGCCAGTAGCGATTTCTAAGCACATAGCCAGGAGTAATCCCTGAACTTTACCGGGTCTGCTCCAAAAAGCAAAACAACAATATCAACAACAACAACAACAAGAATACCCTCATTCATTCAGTTAAAATTAATGAGGTTTAGTAAATATGTTGTCAAACACCAAATAATGAGAGAAAATTATTCTTAAAATATATCATTTTGTCAAGGAAATTGCCTATGCTATGCAGAATATTATATAAATTAAACACCAGCTTCAATAAAATAATCACTGTAAATCTTTCAAAACCAAGAATACAGAACCTTGTCACTAATCTTGAAGTAAAAAGAAAAAATTAGTATACTCTTAGAAAAATTCAATTCAAGCATTGTTAATTAATTTATATATTCATAATAGCTTCTAGATAAGATACTTGGAATCCATGGACATAATTCTGTTTAGTGAGTTTTAGTATCTTAAGTTACAGTCTGTTCTAAGAATCTCCTTATTGAGAAATAAATCCATCTGCAAAAAATTGAATACAAAGTTTTGTCTGGCCAAAATTTTCTAAATTCATTTGGCCTGCAACATAATATCCAACCAGATAAAAATCTTTCTGGTGACTGGGATATCTACATTCTCTAAGTTAACAGACATAGAGTAAACCCCAGTTGAAATAATCTACCCTAGATCATTCCAGAGGAGTAGTTTGTCTCCATAAGAAATACAGATTTAGATACATTTATAATTTTTATGAATTGGGGAATAAGGGGTTTAACCCCTTCTTCAAGGGGTTAAAATAAAAACCTTAATAAAATTTTAAAGTTAAAATTCAAGGCAAATAAAATGTGGAATTTTAAGAGTTATAAAGCATCAATCTACCTCCTTCCCACAGTAGTTTTTTTTGATAATCATCTTATAAGTCATCATGCAGCAAGTAGTAAAGCTCACAATATTTTCATGCCAATATACTTAGGGACATTTAGTGAGGGTTTGTGAATGTACCATGTAACAATTAAAATACTAGACAAATAAAATTAGTTTTATAATCCAGGCAGTTAGGCAAACACTGTTTGACAGGGGATACTGGCCTAAGTTCCCATACCACAGAAATGATGACGTGTTTATTGAAAAAATAATAATATTGGTAGAAGTCTCATAGCTCTCCAACCTTGATCTAAAAACAAATCATATTTTAATCAGAACTCATGTTTTACTAATTTATTTTATTTTATTTTGGTTTTTGGACCATAGCTAACAACACTCAGTGGTTACTCCTGACTCTGTGCTCAGAAATTCTCCTGACAGGCTCAGGGGACCATATGAGATGCCAGGGATCAAACCAAGGTTGGTCCTAGGTAGGTGGCATGTAAGGCAAAAGCCTTACCACTGTGCTATTTTTCTGGCCCATCACTAAAACTTTTGAAAAGATTGTGAGATTTATAACCTAAGTATCAAATTATTTAGCCTGAGTATGATTTTGTGTTTAATTTATGATGCTATATTTAGTTAAATATTAATCTCAGAAATGCTATTAAGTTAATAGTGAATATAATCAGAAGGATATTGACCTCTATATTTTATTGCTATAAAAATAAGTTTCAATACTAATATTGTGACTTTAAAATTTTTATATTTTAAAATGTTTTACTTAAAAACTGCATTTTTATAGAAATATATTCAGAAACAGATATCTCATTTTTATTGGAGTGGATTGTCCTGAAAAGAAATTAGCAGTTCTTGGACATGGGAAGATGGCACAAAACCGAGTTTAAAACTGTAAGTCTCTTTACTAAAGATAGTAAGGTTCTCTAATCAAATTCTAATTCACTTTCTAAAGGAAATTATCATACATTTTATCTATAAGCATAAACATATAGTCTTCCCTTTATTTAAAACACAAATCAAAACAAATCAAAAACAAAGACTTAAATTCTTAAACCTGAGTACTTGGAGAAAAGAGGAAGTATTATAATTCAGAACCATTATTCCCTAAAGTATTCTAGGAAATTTGATTGCCCTATGGTGTGAGTGTATGAGCAGAGGGGAAAAAAAAGTTCTAAATTGGATTTGATATCCTTAAATGTGTTTGTATTCACTGATGTCTATTTTACAACCTGATTGTCTTTTATTCTATACAGAAAAGACTGGAAAGATTCAACAAAGGGAAACTGTATCATTATGTCATCAGCAAAGATGACTGCAGCTGACTGCTCCAAAAGAAGGAACTACATTTGTGAGAAGGAAATTTCTTTCCTTGCTACCTAATATCTCTATTATAATCAACATCAACAACAAGAGAAGGTCAATATTTATTTTAAAATTCCAGAATTTAGTTCTCGAGAATCAACTTTTCTTGATGATACACCTATTGAATGGACTATTCTAGTCTGTGGCTGAGAAGAAGCTGTATTATTTAATTTATCAGTATGAAATGCCCAAAAGCCTCCATTTGGCCTCTGAACAGAATGATGATAAAACTCATCACCAGAAAGTGATTAAAAAAAAGTGATTGGAGTGGGAGAGCACCTTATGGTTCAAAGTGGGGACAGTGTTTCCGATGTAGAGTGGGACAGTGTCCCTGATGAGCTTTAGGAAGATGAGTTATTTGCTCTATTTCTATTATTCACAGATTTAAAAATAAAGTGTTTTGAAAATTTCACTCATTATAATGCAATTAGGCTAGGAATAGATCTGAACTTTAATAAAGTCTTCTGTCTGAGTTATGCATAAATTCTGTTTGATAGTTTTTTATGAAAACATATGATTCACTGGAAAGAATAATATTTAACCACGTATTTTTATTGTAATATGCGGTTACGATAGTCAATGTTTATGCTATTGGTTTGCAAAGTTACTCCCCTCCACCATCACCAAAGTGCCCAAGATCCCTCAACCATTGTTTGATGGCACTTCTCAGGGATTGTTTAGCAGAAAAACCCTGATTCCTCCTTACCCCACCCGTACACACTTGGTTATTTTATTTCTTTTTTTCTCTTGTGTTATAGCTTTGAACTTTATTGCAAAGCAAAATAATATATATTGATGTGTATATATATACACATTATCTATTTTTTCACCTCTGACATGCGCACAACACTAAAGCACTAGAAATCAAAATATAATCATAATGAGGTAGATACATAACACAGATAGAAGGGACAAAAAGTATAAATTGGGCTTAATACTGTGATCAGCAATGTCTACATTTTCAACAAAACAGGACTCCCAGGTCAAGAAGCCCAGTGGTCTTAACCACCAAGGAAAATTTGAAAAAAAATTAAGTTAGGGAATCTGACGTATCCAATTGCAAATTTGGCAAAATAAGGTGCTTTAGTTTCTCCTATGTCTAGAAGGAAAAGAAAATATCTTCCAGAAATCCTAGAAATAGCTTGTCCCAGGAGAGTGGAGGCTGAACCCAGAAGGGACATTCCCACTTTTGCTGTCCAGGCTGGGAAGCCTTTCCAAGGATGCAATTTGACTGCCAGTCTCTGGCCTCTTCTCTCAGCTGGAGGGCACAGAGGACAGGCTGACAAGGCATGGAGCAAGTCCCCCAGCTTCATGTCCACATCACCCCTTTCAGGGAATCTTAATGGCAAGTGCATCTTCCCTTCTAGGAGGAACAGCTGGGCAGAGGGTTCCAAGCAGAGAGCAGCTCCTCCTAGTGAGTTGTCCTGGAGTGAGAAAGGGCTGTAGGGACTAGTGAGGGGAACAGAGGGAATGGAGGGGATGGAGGGACGTGTGACAAGGACTACTTGTTTCAGATACTGAGAGAATTATTGGTTTCCTACTCAAAAAGGTGTATGCATAAATTTGGTGGAAATGAAATCAGATATTTGGACACTCAGAAGTAAAGTAGCATCTTGTCAATTCTTGTCTTCTTTTCTCTAGACTAGAACAGAACACTTATACAAAATTTATTGGCAAGGCATCAAAATTGCAAACCATTTAGTTTTCTCACTGGACCCTAGATAAAATGCCCAGAACAAGGTGCATGTCTATTTTTACCGACCCAGGGCAAGACACAGCCCCCAGCCTCTGTGCTCTTCCAGCAAGATCAGTTCCCCGAGACTGGCTATTGTTTTGGCCTTGCTCCAGTTCAAGCACTCTGAACTAGGGCTGCAATGTTAATCCTTGATATGACAACACTTAGGCTAATAGTAATGCTAGGTTTGGGAGTGGTTAATAATTCTGTAAGAATAAATAAAGAGGGGCCGAGAGTTAGCATGGAGGTTGGGCTTTTACCTTGCATACAGAAGGATGGTGGTTCGAATCCCAGCATCCCATATGGTCCCCTAAGCCTGCCAGGAGCAACTTCTGAGCATAGAGCCAGGAGTATCCCCTGAGCGCTGCCAGGTGTGACCCCCCCAAAGAAAAGAATAAATAAAGAATGCTAGAATCTACACTAATGTTCACAATAAGTTGTGTTTATATAAATCTGAGTGGTCTTTAAGAGAGACTAAAAGAAAAGTCCTTAGGACATTAGTTGAAGTTATGTCTCGAATAATATTTATGCTATGTCCCCCCTTTTACTGAGTGCCCCATGGATATACAACCAAGGTCTTTCAGAGCCCCAATGCCCTCCATTTTGTGGATACAGACTGCTCTTTAAACACTTTCTCTTGCAGAAACTGGTGGCTTTGAAAAGACCCTCCTTTAAAGGTACAGACAGCTAGTGCCTTTTTTTTTTTTAATTGAGTCCCTTGTGAATAGCAAGTATTTCATTGTCGAATTTCACGCATATAATGAAAGTGAATTAGGGTCATTCTCACCAATAGTGTTGACCTCCTTCCAGCACACATTCCATACCTCCATCCTTAGCCCTGTACCCTACTAGTGTAACAGTTCCATTTTGTGTTTAGCTTGTTAGAGTTTGGTTATCTTGATTCTATTGTCCTTGACTATGGCTTGGGTATTTAGATCTGACTAATATTTTACTCAATGCATCTAAGACCACTTGGCCCTTTGGTCCCATCCACTTTTTTCTTTTCTTTATTTGTATAAAGATATAGAAATAAAAGGCAGAACTAAATTATTCATATTCTAAGGTTCTATTAGAAAGGCGGGAACCCTTATCTAGAAGATATAAATACAATTTAAAGATAAAAAAAGGGGGAGCGGGTGCAGCAAGATTTTATTTTTTACATAGGTGCAGTAAACATTGGCAAAAATATAAAGAAAATGTCCTTGGCCTAAGAGATACAGGGTGTCTCCATTCATGAAGCACACTGTCATAAGATTGACTAGAAGCTCTGGAAATATTGATTGTCCTACTCCAAAGTCTTTCTTTATGGTACCTGAAGAAATTCTGTTCAGTTGCGGTTGTCAAAGTCAGTCTTCTGTAATCTTGGTTTTTGCACAGATCCTAGGATGAAACCTAGGGTATTCTTTATTGTCCTGGGAAAAGTTCTGCTCAGTTGCATTTATCATGGTCAGTCTTCTGTAATTATAAATCTTGGTATTTCCACAGATTTTAGGATAAAGTGTCTTCTGATTTCCTCTCACCATTAGGTAGTAAGGTTAGGGCAACCTGCCCTTAGATCAAGTTGTTGTTTCCACATCATCAGGGCATCATATGAACCTACTCTGAGTAAGTTGGTGCTAGAGCATTATTAGGGCTTCCCTTAGTGGGAAGTTTGATTTCTGATGTTGGTGCAGAAAACTTTGCCAGTTTTAATGTTGGGATACAGCGACTGGGGTAGACAGTAGTTGTCTGGTCGATTGAAGCCTAAGTCAAATACCCATGACTAATGTTCAGGGTAGAAAGCACCCCTGCAATATAAAATTTATGGGTTCTTATCCCTATTAGATAAGAGCTTCTAAATTTACATAAAATTTCCCATTTTAGTGTGCCTATGCAAAAAGGAAAAATGCTATATTACATTACTGGTCCATTGAAGTTAAAAAATAACAAGCTATATCATCTCTACACAGTGCTTTTGACCTGAGTTTATATCCCAAGCAAGACTTTGCTACTAAAATTTTCTACAAAGCATATAAATAATAATAATAATAATAATAAATGTATAGAGTCTTTAGGGTTTTCTAAATATAGTAACAAGTCATCTGCAAACAGTGTGAGCTTGAATTTTTCCTTCCCTATCTGTATGCCCTTTATATCTTTTTCTTGATGTATAAGAAGGTAATTGATTTTGTGTGTTAATTTTGTAGCGTACCACTTTGCTATATGATTCTATTGTTTCCAGGGGCTTTTTAATAGAGTCTTTAAAGTTTTCTAAATATAGTATCATATCATCTGCAAACAGTGAGAGCTTGACTTCTTCCTTTTCTATCTGGATTCCCTTGATATCTTTTTCTTGCCTAATCGCTATTGCAAGAAAATAGAGCACTATGTTGAATAGGAGTGGTGAGAGAGGGCAGTTAATTGAACCTTAAGAATGAGATATTACAGACCACGCAAGTGTAAACAAGATACACAATGGGACAATATAAAATTAAGAAGCTTCTGTATCATAAAGGAAATGATTACTAAGATACAATGACTGTCCAGGTGATGTGAGAAAATATATACTCTACACATTTTAAAGGGTTAATACATAAGCTATATAAGACAGTGATAATGCTTAACAAGAAAAAAAATTATCCAACCTCTCAAAAATAGGGAAAAAAGATGCACAGAAACTTCCTCAAAGAAGAAATATAGGGGCCGGGCGGTGGCACTAAAGGTAAGGTGCCTGCCTTGCCTGCGCTAGCCTTGGACGGACCGCGGTTCGATCCCCCGGTGTCCCATATGGTCCCCCGAGCCAGGAGCAACTTCTGAGCACATAGCCAGGAGTAACCCCTGAGTGTTACTGGGTGTGGCCCAAAAACCAAAAAAAAAAAAAAAAAAGAAGAAATATAGATAGCCATAACTCACATGAAAAATGTTCCATATTATTAAGCATCAGGAGCTGCAAATCAAAACAACAGTATAATATCAGCTCATACTACACAGACTGTAACACATCACAAAGGACAAGAAAAAAAGTGGTGGCATAGATGTGAAGCAAAAGGACTCTCATTCATTGTTGTTTGAAATGTTAACTGACCCAGCCTTTTTGGGAAACAATATGTAATATACTTCAAAACTAGATATTGAACTTCCATTCAACCTGGCAAAACTGCTTCTGAGAATATACTCTGGGGATATACAAAAACACTGTAAAGATATTATCATTCCTATGTTCACTGCAGCACTATTAAAAAAGACAGAGTCTGGGGCCAGAGAGATAGCACAGCGGTGTTTGCCTTGCAAGCAGCCAACCTAGGACCTAAGGTGGTTGGTCCGAATCCCGGCATCCCATATGGCCCCCCATGCCTGCCAGGAGCTATTTCTTAGCAGATAGCCAGGATTAACCCCTCAGTACCACCAGGTGTGGCCCCCCCAAAAAAAAAGAGTCTGGAAACAACCCAAGTACCCAAGAACAGTGAAGAATAAAGAAACTGGTATAAATAGACAATAGAATACTATGAAGGTGTTAGAAAAAATGAAGCCATGAAATTTGCTGATAAATGGATAGACATGAAGAGTATTATGAGGAATAAAATGACTCAGCAGGAGAGAAACACCCATAAATGACACACTCATATCAAAGATATAAAATAACATAGAGAATAATATCCAAAGATAAAAAAATGATGACTAAAATGTGCAATGTTTTAACAGTGAAGGGACCACTATGATAATAATAACTTGAAGTGGTCACTCTGATCTTTAATTTGCCTGCCAACTTAGAGTAAGGGCAATAAGTGAGAGGTTGGTGGGGTGGGTAGAGGATAAGAGAATATGGGAGTACTGGGTGATGGTAATTGACACTGTTGGTAGGATTGGTGTTGAAATGCCATGACAGACTATGGATTAAAAAGGAATGACAGAGTATAGATTATGAAGATGTTATTCATATATATGTATAAAATAAAATAATATAGAGCTGCAAGGAATGATAAAGTTATGTAATGTGCTACAATCTGTTTGGAAATGGAACATATAAAATTGAGTGATGTAAGTCAGAAGAAGGATGAAAATAGGATGATCTCACTTATCTATAGTATATTCTTGGATTACACATGCCCCTATGGCCCTCCACTTCGATAAAAGAGGTCTGTCCTTTAAGACTGAAGAAATCAGCTAAGAAGGACCCCCCTACAAATGTCGTTTAGAGGTAGTTGCCTGGGGGTTATAAAAAAAAACAGTTGAAGTGCGGGGGGGATGGAGTGGGGTTGGGTGTTTCTCCCTGCTGTTTCTCCTGGTTGCTGGCTGCATTTCCTGGATTGTTTTGCTGGAAGGTTGAGCCAGACTAGAGGAAAAACTGTTCGCTGGACTCGTTTCTGTTGTTCTATTGCTTCTGCTTTACCTCTCTTGAGGTCCTCTCTCTGACTAATCCACTGCCCTGATCCCAAACTATGTGCTCTCTCTCTCTGTCTCTTTCTCTGTCTGTCTCTTTCTGTCTCTTTCTGTTTCTCTCTGTCTCTGTCTCTCTCTGTCTCTGTCTCTGTCTCTCTCTATCTCTGTCTCTCTCACTCTTTCTCTCTGTCTCTCTCACTATCTCTCTCTCTCTCTGTTTCTCTCTTGACCCTATTAAACCAAATCTTAAGAAACACTTTTGCTTGTCAGAGTCCTGCCTGATTAGCATCTGGCAGTAAGTAAAATAGTTATATTAGGAAACTTAATGTGATACAGGAGAAATACCTAGATCACCCTTGAGCCTAGAAAGGAAAACTACACAGAAGAAAAGAAATTAAGGTGGAAGGGTTGAAGATGAGAAAGGAGAGGGGATCGATTATATTGGTGATGTGAGTGAGTCTATAGCTATTTATCCAAATATCTAAATATCCAATGCACAGATTTAACAACACTGAACACATAAGATCTAAGATAAAATACCAAACTTTAATATGCTTACCAAGGTCGCTGATAGCAGGTGGGGTAGGCTGGGTGAAGATAACATATTATGAGAGCATTAACGGTAAGATTTTTGTTAAAATATTATGTGCCTTGGGGCTAGAATGATAGCGCAGTGGTAGGACATTTGCCTTGCACACGGCTGACACAGGACAGACCACAGTTTGATCCCCCAGCGTCCCATATGGTCCCCCAAGCCAGAAGAAAGAAAGGAAGGAAAACTATATGCCTAAAACAACTATCAATAAATTTATAACCTATGGTTCTTTAAATTAAAAAACAGAGAAAACTACAAAAAAAAAAAAGACTTCTTTCTTTTGTAAGTTAAAGTAACAAAGAAATGGCCATAAGGAAGTGATTAAGAGACCAGACTAAATTTTGTGTTACTGTACATGCTCCTTTTCAAAACCCAAAGACTTTTTATGGTGCCAGAAACTTCTCAGTTGTGGATAGAACAGGCCTCTAACTAGAGATCTTGATATTTGCACAAGTCATAGGATGAAGCCTAGTAGAGCATATTTCTTTATGGTTCTAGCAGTTCTTCCATCACTGTTGTTGTAATCAGTCTTCTGAAACTGGTGATCTTGATTTTTTGCACAGAACCTAAGATGAAGCCTAGGGTAGTCTTTTATTATGTTTTCAGAAGATCTGCTCTGTCGCAGTTGTCAAAGTTAGACCTCTAGAATTAGAAATCTTGGTTATTGTATTTCTCCATATTTTTTTAATTTTCTATTTATTTTAAAACTACACACATCTGAAAAGAATTTTCATCAGTAGTTATTTTGGCAAGGAGCTTCCTAGAAATATTAGTTGCCCAAGTGATACTAATTAATTCTATGTCTTAGGCAATGTTGTTTCTGAAATGTTGGCTGTAAGTCTAGGACCGGAGTTGCATGGACTGCTGAGTATTTAACAAGAATTATCTCACATACAAAATATCCTCCACCCCTTTGAAAACTACTAGTTCTTGGATTATATATACCAAGGGTTCCAAGGTGAAAAGGAGTTTCCACCTTTATGTTCCTTAAAGCATTATCCACAATAGCCTAAATTATAGATACAACCCAAGTGTCCAAGAACATATGACTGGATAATGAAAATATGGTACATATACACAATAAATATTTATCTGCCATAATAAAAGATAAAATCATGTAAATGTTTGCTTCTTTAAGAAGAGAACTGAAGAGTATCATGCTGAGTGAAGTTAGAAAGAAACTGGCATAGTGTTTTACCAAAGTGTTGTTGTATATACTTTATGGTTGAGACTAAAGGCATCTTTAAGGAGGAAACAGCACTCTTCAATCAAGTAGAAGCAGAGGTGAACAGATGGGACTATATTAAGCTGAAAAGCTTCTGCATCACAAAGGAAATAGTGCCTAAGATACAAAAGCCACTCACAGAATGGGAGAAACTAGTCACCCAATACCCATCAGACAAAGGGCTATTATCGAAAATATACAAGGTACTGACAGAACTTAATAAGAAAAAACATAACCTAATCAAAAAATGGGGAGGAAAAATGAACAGACACTTCCTCAAAAAAGAAATACAAATGGCCAAAAGACACATAAAAAAATGCTCCACATCACTAATCATCAGGGAGATGCAAATCAAAACTACAATGAGTTACCATCTCACACCACAGACATTGGCATACATCACAAAGAACAAGAACAATCAGTGCTGGCAGGGATGTGGAGAGAAAGGAACTCTTATTCACTGCTGGTGGGAATGCCATCTAATTCAGGCTTTATGGAAAACAATATGGAGATTCTTCAAAAAAAACTGGAAATTGAACTCCTATATAATCCAGCTACACCATTTCTAGGGATATATCCTAAAAACACAAAAATGCAATACAAAAATCCCTTCCTCACACCTATATTCATTGCAGCACTATTTACAATAGCCAGACTCTGAAAACAACCAAGATGCTCTTCAATAGATAAATGTGTAAAGAAACTGTGGTACATATATACAATGAAATATTATGCAGCCATCAGGAGAGATGAAGTCATGAAATTTTCCTCCACATGGATGTACATGGAATTTATTATGTTGAATGAAGTAAGTCAGAAGGAGAGAGATAGACACAGAATAGTCTCACTCATTTGTGAATTTTAGGAACAATCAAAGACATTAATGAAATAAGGTCCAGAGACATAGTTAAGAACTGGAAGGACCAGAAGGACTGGCTCACAATTTGAAGCTCACCACAAAGAGTGATGAACACTGTTAGGGAAATAACTTCACTAACAACTAGTATAACAATGTTAAAGAATGAGAGTAGAATGCCTGTCTCAGATACAGGTAGGGGGTGGGGAGGAAGGGGGCATTGGTGGTAGGAATGTTGCGCTTGTGAAGGGGGGTATTCTGTTTATGATTGTAACCCAACTACAAATATGTTTGTAATCATGGTGCTTAAAGATTTATAAAAAAATTTTTAAAAATGGATTCAATTTTTTAGAAAGAAACTGGTAGAATGGTCTATCATGTAAGTGTCTCATAAAGAAATATGCAAAAACAATAGAAACCAAGAACATAAGATTTTGTATTCAGTAGGAAATATATCACCCAAGGGGAGATAATATAGAAAAGGAGTAACATCTATGGTGGACCGAAGCATTCAATCAGGAAGAGGAGATGGTACTGAAAGGTGGTAAAGTGTTAAGTTGCACTTTCAGCAACAGTACTTTAAACCACAGATCAAAAAAAAAAAATTTAAGCATATTATATAGAATTGAATGTGCTAGTAGACAAAATGGTGGAGGGTGAGTGAAGGGATAGGGTCCGAGCATTAATGGAAGTAAGTAGACACTGATGAAGAGATGAAGATTGAATTGTATGCCTAAAGCACAATAATGAATAACTTTGATTTTCATGGTGACTAAATAAAAACACACAACAAAGATTAGGTGCATAGAACAATGTTCTTTATTTGAAAAAATACCTCTATTGTTATTATTATTTATTTCAAAATTTTAGGTGTCAACCTGTTACAGTATATGGTTTTTAAATGATGCTTTAAAAGAAACCCATTTAATATTTAAAATCTATGTCTTTGTTTCTGCAATTTTTCTTACTTAAAGAAAAGGGTTGTTTCTTTAGTGCAAAGTGAGTCTGAGAATATTTAGAAATGTTTACTTCTTTCAATTGTGTTTACTGTGATATAGTATATAATGCATTCAGAGCATTTATATTTGTACAATGTGCATATATAATTACTATAGTCTATCATTCACCTGGATATATCTAAGATATGTCTTAAATTATAAGTTGCATTTATTTACATGTCAATATTCATCTCTCCCATATGTGTTTAAACTGCTGGGGATTATAAATAAGATGCAGGCAGCAGTGGAAAGTTTCTGTGTGTGAAAGGTGCATGTCTTATTGTCATTGGTTCTCTTCTGGCTGTGACAAAGACACAATCATCATATCAAGTTCATTCTAGTCCTACAGCTGAGGTGCAAATCAGCAAGTTCTATTACAGTCCACTGCTTTCCTGACAGGCTTCTGAATTTCTGGAAAATCTCCAGGATACACACAGATATTCTCAGCCATACTGACTTAATCCCCTGTGAATACTCTCTAGGAATGATAAATAAAATAGAATTTTCCATAAGGAAACTATATAGAAAGGAGGACTTTGGGATCTTTGCAGGAAAGGATTTATTTTGATATATAAGTTAATAATTAAGTTGTGTTCATTTTTTATTACATATTGTGCAGATATTCACAAACAAATGGTCATTTTAACACAGTGCAGTCTTCCACATTTCTCATATATTCTCTCTACTACTATATGGTGAATGTTGCAATCATTAAGTTATTCCTTATAGTACATTAACAGAAATTTATTGCTTTGTATTTTGTATGTCACCTCCAGAAATGAATGCGGAGGGACTAAAATGGAACTAAAATTGAACAAATCAAGGAAACTGAAGAACAAAAGACATCCAGCTCCTGAAAAGAGGTCACAATTCGGTTCTGCTTTTTATGGTCTGAGAATATTCTAATACCAAGTCAAGACTGGAGATATTTACATGAATAATACTATATATTTTATTCCTTGTATATTAATGCAATATATACTTCAAATTTTATTCTATGATCTCTAACATTGCTTACTCTGTCTTTTGCCTTTTAATTTTGTACAGGATTCCCATGGCACATAATTGCCATAAGTTTGGTAATTATATGCTTTTTACTCCTATCGACAGCCTCAGTCTTAAGACACATGTGTGAGTACAAGATATATGCATTTTATTATAGAACAATAATTTGAAATAAAATAAGACACAGTAAAAGTACAGTACATAAGGGCCTTACCTTGCATGTGATCCACCTGGAGTTTACCAGCAGGATTGCCTATATTTCCTGAGCACCACCAACAGTAACCCCAGAGCATGGCTGAGTGTTTTTTCCCCTACAAAACAAAATGTAGAAAGATGCTCTTACTACTGAACCTCTTGTGTAACTACTAATCATTTTTGGTTAAGATCAAGTATACTGAAATTGTATTTTTCTAATTCTTTATAAAATTATTTTTCACTTCATTTTGTTTTGTTTTGTTTTGTTTTTTTGTTGTTGTTGTTCTGAGGGACACACCTGGTGACGCTCAGGGGTTACTCCTGACTATGTGCTCAGAAATCGCTCCTAGCTTGGGGAACCATATGGGATGCGGGAAGATCGAACAGCGGTTCGTCCTAGGCTAGCTTGAGCCTTGCTTTACAGATTGCATGACCACTCCGGCCCCAGTTATTTGTAAAATTCTAGAAAAGTTTCCTAATCTGATATTTTTGATTATGGATAAAATTCTACTATTTTTCAGCTTTGCAAAATATACAAAATAACACTGTACTTATAATATTTTATGACAGTGTTTTCTAAATATATATTTCTTTTATGGCATAATATTTTCCTTATGAAGTGAGATTTGTGAGATTACTTATTTGCCTACAATATATTATCACAGCTTCTTAATAAAGTGTTTAAATAAAAAAGGAAAATAGCCTAAATTTATTATTAACTATATTTGTTTTAATATACATATTAAATAAATATACTTATTATTTGGGAGGTGGTACAAGTAGCAGTGTTCAAAGTTAACTCCAGGTTATGTGCTCAGAGATCATTCCTGGTTCTGCTTGGGATCTTTACATGGTTCTGGGGATCAAACCAGGTCATCTGTGTGCAAGGCAAGAGCTTAAACTCTGTATTATAGATACATAGATGATAAAAACTCATTTTGTAAAAAACAAATTTTTAATACTTGTGGCCTTATTATAAAAAATTTTAGTTCATTCATTAATCAATTTCAAGCGCTGTCTGTGGGACTGGAACAATAAGGTAACACCAAGGTAAGGTGTCTTCCTTGCAAGCGCTAGCCAAGGAAGGACCGCAGTTCCATCCCCCAGCATCCCATATGGTCCCCCACAAGCCAGGGGCAATTTCTGAGCACTTAGCCAGAAGTAAGCCCTGAGCATCAAACAGATGTGGCCGGAAAAAAAAAGAATATATAGAATAGAATAGAATCATATACTTATACATTTATTGCTAAAAATAAAAAATTAAATAATAATATTATGACTTTAAAATTTTTATATTTTAAGATATTTTATCTGTAAACTAAATTGTTACAGAAAAATATTCAAAAGCAGTTATTTTATTTTTCTTGGATTGGATTGTCCCGAGAAGGAACCAGTAGTTCTTGGACATGGGAAGATAGAACACAACTTCGTTTCAAAATGTAAGTCTCTTTACTAAAGATAGTAAAAGTTTCTCTAATCAATTTTTGATTCACATTCTTAAAGGAAAATTATCATACTTACCTTTTCTCTACATGCACAAACATACAGACTTGTCTTTATATAAAACACAAAATAAAATCAAAGGACTGAAATTCTACGCTAAACCTGAGTACATATAGAAAAGAGGAAGCAGTATAATTCTGAGTCAATATCCCCTAAAGTACTCTAGGATATCTAATTGCTCTAATTGTGAAAGTATATGAACAGAGAAAAAAAGTTCTGAATTTGGTTTGATATTTAAAATTGTGTTTGTATTCATGAATGTTTATGTTGCAACCTGTATTGGCTTTTATTCTATATAGAGGAGACTGTAAAGAAACAAAAGAGGGAAACTGTGTCACTCTGTCATCCAATAAGGTGATTGTAGATGACTGCTCCAAAAGAAGGAACTACATTTGTGAGAAGAAAATCCCTTTCCTTGCTACCTAATTCCTTCATCATAATCAATACCAACGCAAGACAAGGCCAATATTTATTTTAAAATTTCAGAAATTAGTTCTAGATAATCAGCTTTTCTTGAGTATGCACTTGTTAAATGGGCTATTATAATCTGTGGCTGAGAAGAAGCTGTATTATTGAATCCATAAGAATGAAGTGCCTTCATCTCTCCTGATGGCTGCATAATATTCCATTGTATGTAAATCATGAAATTTTCCTATAGACAGATGTACATATAATCTATTATGCTGAGTGAAATAAGTCTGAGGGAGAGAGATATAAAAAAATTTTTAAGAAATTTTAAGAAAAATAAAAGACATTCTTGCAATAATTTTCAGAGACAAAAGAGAGGAGGGCTGGAGTTCCAGCTCACTACATGAAGCTCACCATGAAGAGTGATGAGTGCAGTTAGAGAAATAACTACATTGAGAACTATCATAACAATGTGAATGAATGAGGGAAGTAGAAAGCTTGTCTAGAGTATGTATTGAGTGGGGAGGAGGGAGATTTAGGACATTGGTGATGGGAAGATTGCACTGGTGAAGAGGGGTGTTTTTTTTTTATACCTGACTGAATGCCAACCACAATCATGTTTATAATCAATGTGTTTAAATAAAAATATTAATTAAAAAATAGAATGAAGTTCCCCAAAACCTCCATTCTGCCTCTTCCACATGAGTGATGGTAAAACTCAAACCACATAAGTGATAAAACAAAGTAGATTGGGGTGGAACAGCATCTTCTGGTTCAGAGTGGGGAAAGTGTTTCTGATGCAGAATGGGACAGTGTTTCTGATGATTTAGGAAGCTAAATTTTGGCCCTATTTCTACTACTCACAGATTTAAAAAAAAAAGTGTTCCTGAAAATTTCACTCATCATAATGCAATTAGGGCACAAATAGATGCAAAGTTTAATAAAATTTTCTTCTGTTTAATTATGCATGAATTTCTGTTTTATTGTGTTATTTTTATGAAGAATGTGGCACTGGAAAGAATACATAAATATGTATATATTATTATGATATGTGATTATAATAGTTAGTGTGTATTCTATTAGTGTGCACAGTTACTGCACTTCCACCATTACCAAAGTGCTCAAGATTCCCTAACCACTGTCTGATGGCAGTTCTAGTGAGCTGTTTCCAGGAAAAGGCCTGATTCCTCCATACCCCACCAATACACTTTGTAACCTTATTTCTATTGTCATAATCCAAATCTACATGCTTAAAATATATTCTAGCCACAAAAACTTTATTTTGAAAAATATATGTATCACTAAACAGCATTATTTTAATGTAACATATTTATTTACAGGAACTAGTGTTCCATGGATTAACTAGAATTCACTATAAATGTGTTCTTTCTTCTCCAAGTGAATTTACACAAATGCTTCAAACCAAAATGCCAAATATACTAAAAGAAAACCTAAATATTTTTCTAACTCAAGACATAGAAACTTCTCATAAGCACTTACTCAGTGTTAATCAAGATACCTGCTCTTATTTGTCATCAATCTTTATGAGACTAGCTTCGCAGCCTTAACATGCCTTTTTACTTTCTTCCCAAGTTTTCTCTTCAGTTAAAATGTAGTAACACATTTTCCTACAGTAAGACCATTCTTCATGGCATGTACCAGCCATATGTTTTTTTCCCTTCTAAATAAACACACAAAGATCCTCAATTCCAAGACTATTTAAAGCATGTACCTTTAGCTTTTAAGTTAGGTTTATTTGATTACTTACCTAATGATCAGAAAATAAGGGAATACTCTATATCCCCAAAATATTTATGGAAGAATTACCTCTTCTGAAAAGTTATGAAACAAAAATAGAGATGATCCTTAAACTATCTATGACAGATCCAAGATCAATGTTAAATGTTAGTTGAAAAATATTTCTTTCTCAGCTACAAATAATTTTCAGTGACACAGAGCAGGTATCAAACTGGAAGATTAATCCATATTAATATATGGGATTTTTGAAGGTATCATAACTTAGGAAAGTGTTCACACAAGCAGAAAGTACTTATGCAGCTACATCAATATAATGCTAAAATAAGGTCTCGTTTCTGTGAATACCATCATTCATTAGAAACTGTCATAAAGAAAATGTATTTAATGTTATATATTTAGTCAAATTATCCTGCCAAGTTTCAATGTAATGTTTTAAATTAAAATGTAAAATGTAGCTCCTACTCATAGCTGCCATATTCCTGTCAGAAAATTGTCCATTTCCTTAACAAAGCTTCAAATAATAATAATTATATTAATTACTTAATCAATTATTATTTGGCCTGGTATTATTCACTGGTAGAAAAAATCCAGATTGATATTTCAGTGTGGCATCATTAAAAGGGTAAGTGATTTGGGGCAGATTCCCCTTTCTTCATGAACAATAACAAGCCCTCTCCAACAGAAATAACTTCTACACCACTGAATTCAAATAATATGAGCAGCTAAATCCTTTCAGGTGAGATTAGACTACAGGTCTGAAAATTTTAAGACTTTTTTTTTTGGTTTTGGAGCCATACCTGGCAGTGCCCAGGGGTTACTTCTGGCTCTGCTCTCAGAAGTCGCTCCTGGCAGGCATGGGGAACCAGAAGGGATGTTGAGGAATGAACCCAGGTCCGACCCAGGTTGGCTACATGAAAGGCAAACGCCTTATCGCTGTATTATCACTCCGGCCCAAAAATTTTGAGACTTTCTTATTGAAGGAGGATGAGGGCCAATGAACCCTTAATTACCTCCACACACACTGCCCACATACACGCACAACCCTTCACCAGAAAGCCCAGAAGCTCACACATACAGCCTTCATCTTCATGGCAAAAAAAAAAAAAACAGCCAAATTCTTACTCCAAGCTCTAATAGAAAATAAAGACTGCCAGTATTTCAGGAGTATCCTGGTTCAGTCTGATACCTCTGTGGCATTCTCAGAAGGGGGAGTCAGATTCCCGTTCTGTCTGAACTATAGCAGCCCAATGCCACACCCTACAACCTCTATTTTTCTTTTGCTCATTTTCTCTGTCCTTTTAATCTTTTAGTCATTTTCTCTCTCTAAATCTCTTTTGTTCATTTTAATATCTTTCTAAATATTTTTTCATATTTCTGTTTTTCTTTTTTCTCAATTAAAAAATCCTTTGTTCATTTTCTCTCTGTCTAAATATCTTTTGCTCTTATCTCTCTCATTTCTCTTCTCTCATTGTTTTTGTTTTCTTTTTCATTTTTTCTCACTCATTTCTCTCATTCATTTTTCTCTTTCATTTCTCTCTTTTTTCTTAACTTTCCCATTTCTTCCTCTTTTTCTGTCTTTCAACATATACTCTATAACTCACATCTTTGTCTCCTTGAGGTTTCTGCTTTCGGGTCCTTGCAAAACCCAGAGTTCAATGCGTCCATCCTCTGGAAGTCAACTGCCAATCCCATCTAGGGCTGCCAAATGTAGCAAAGCAAAATATAGCATAAGCAGTCTGAGGAGGGAAGGGAGTAAAGAAGGAAGAGAGATGACAAGAAGTAACACAGTTGCCTCAGGTGGGGAAGAGAGAGATATATCACCAGCAAGAGAGCCAGGTGAGGAGGTCTGTAGCTCCAGGGCACAACTGCTATATTTCATGCAGAGGAAAACAGAGAGAATGCAGAGAGAGGTGCATCTCTGACTGATGCTGCTAATGCAGTGTATTATCCAGGCATGGTCAGGGGCCCTGGGCTCCATTACCTTGGCCTGCAGGTTCTCCCCCATGGTATTCCTGGTATTTTCCTGGGTTCTCCTACCAACTGCCAAGCTTCTCCTTTTATACCTGGTCAGTTGACCTTTACAGGGTTTGTGTCCCTGTCCATTTGCCGTTGAGAAAGGCAAATATTTAATATTAATCTCCTTAGATACATTAACAGTATATGACTTTTGTTGGCTGTGTATATTAAGTCATCCTTGATCCCCAGGATGAATCTGACTTGGTCTTGGTGTATAATATTTTCAATCAATTGTTAGTTCTATTTGCTAGTATTTTGTTAAAGATCTTTGTATCTGTGATCATGTTCTAGGATATAAGCCTATATTCTTTTTGTTCTTTTTTGTGGTATCTATGTATACTTCAGGTATAAGGGTGATACTAGTATCTTAGAAACTGTTTGGGAGTGTTTCTCTTTCTTCAGTTTCCTTTAAGAGCCTGAAAAGTATAGACAATAACTAGTCCTTCTTTAAATGTGTGCAAGAATTTATTGATGATTGTCTCTGGATCTTGGCTTTTGAATTTGGGAAACCTTTTAATTACCATTTCACTGTCCTCCACACTGACAAGTCAGTTCAGGTATTCCATATAATCTAGTTTCAAATTTAGGAGGTTATGGGAGTCTGAGAAAACCAGGTATGCTGGTATTTGTGCTGATATCACCAGGACATTTTTTGGAGTTCATGATACCAAACTTCCCTCACCTTCTCTCTTCCTTCTGGAAGATCTGGCTGCTGAAAACATGCCCCAGCAAAGCTGCAGTATTATCAATAGTGTCTAAAATTCCTGTAATGCATGACTGCAAATGCATCTGCACAACAACTCCAATTTTGTTTAATACTTCTCTATAGAAAAACACCAACTTAGATTCCAATGTGTATCTGAAATCACCTAATGCTCAGAAACAAATGAGATAACAGAATGGTCAGCTAGCAACAAGAACTTACTAAACTTTCTGATAATGAGTGAATGACCTCAGAGGAGATATAATAATTTTTTTAAATTTTAGGGCCAGAGTGGTGTCACAGAGCGGTAAGGCATTTGCCTTGCTGGTACTATCCTAGGACAGACCAGGGTTAGATCCCCCAGCATCCTATATGGTCCCCCAAGCCAGGAGCAATTTCTGAGCCCTTAGCCAAAAGCATCACAGGGTGTGGCCAAAAAATTTAGTAAATTTTCTTGACACTAATTTTTTTCTCTTTCTTCTTTTTCTCTTTTATTTTTTAAAATATTTTTGCTCTCAATTATCTGGAAACGCATGTCTTATGCTCAACTGTATAATACATGCTTTTTAAATAAAGTCAATTTAATAAACTGAAAACCTAGTCACACCAATTTTTACTAAGGTTGTATTGAAATTGATATTCAATCTTTTATTCAGTGAAAAGTTTCATATGTTACTATGATTGAAAAAGAATTTTCATTCCTCAAGTATGGCAATCACACAGTTTCATCCAGTATTTAACTAATACAAATTAAAATGTGTATTCAATAAAGGATTTGTATTCATCAGAAGGATTAGAAACATTTTAATATTTTAATAAGCAGAACTGAAAATAACCCATTGACAATCACAAGATGAGTGACAAAATGTAAATATATATTATTATACTACAAACACACTCAAAATGAAATTGAATTAGATATTAGTATATATCATAGATGGATGATTATAAACATATGTGGAAAGTGATATGTATTATTTTATTTAAACACATTTCTATCAAATGAACACTAAAGGGTTCGTGATGAAAGTGTATGCCTTATATTTAGCACCTACTTCTCATTCATATTCATTGTGTATAGCTCTTGAAAATAAAGAATATAGATCATGTGACTGATAGTATTTCCACATCAAAGTACCTGAGTATAACCTTGCTCCTAGGACATTGGAGCTGATCATGTCACTACTATATGGCTGAGTGTCTCCCACAGCAACCCTATCTTTGTGAACACTGATTGTAGAGCTCACACATACATAATCAAACCAGAAGTAGCAGAAATAGATCAATAGCTACCAAGGGATAAGGGTGGGTATAAACTGTGGAAGAAAGGATTGTAAAAAGCTGTAATTACTATCTCTGATATATATTCCACAAAGAATATAGGTAGTTAGGCTGTGTGTTTTGGTATAAAATATATGTAAATTAAATAAAGATACCTAATCAGTTATAGTCCCCAATAAAGAATCTATATTCCTCATCTCACATGCAGCAATTTCTTTGTCACATTTGTTTCAGCAGTCTGTTAGTCAATTTTTATTTATATAGCAATAACTTCATAATAAAAGAATCTTTTGGGGGTCGGAGAGATAGCATGGAGGTAGGGGGTTTGCCTAGCAAGCGGAAGGACCGTGGTTTGAATTCCGGCATCCCAGATGGTCCCCCGAGCCTGCCCGGAGGCGATTTCTGAGCATAGATCCAGAAGTAGCCCCTGAGTGTGACCCAAATGCTGGGTGTGACTCAAAAACAAAACAAAACAAACAAAAGGCTCTTTTGGCATCATTTAGATAGAACTACAGTTTCTTATCATTTGTTTTGACTGGTGTGGTAATGTAAGTGTGACATAACTGGCAATGCTCTGGGCTGATTCTTGTCTCTTTGTTCAGGGCCCATTCCTGGAAAACTTAAGAGACCATAGAATCAAAACTTAAGAGACCAGGAATCAAATCCAGGTAGGCCACATGTGGTTAAAAAAAAAAAAAAAAAAAAAAAAAAACACCCTACTTTTCATACTGTCACTCTTGACTCAATTTTTTTTTTAAATACAAATAGTGGAGCTAGAGAGAGACATTCTAGTGTACTGGATGCTAGCCTTGCATGCAGCTGACTCTGGTTCCCTGGCCAGGAATTATCCCTGAGCACTGACTCAAATAACACAACAATGTCATATGTGGCCCCTACCAATAAAATAGAATAAAATAAAACTGGTTGAACAAATATTAATACATCTATTTAATAATAGCATTTACTTTCCTGAACTTATCTGGGGAAAAAGTAATATCCTTGAGATATTGGTGGAAAGTAGTAACTGGGACTCTGGTGACAACTATAGGGTTGGAACCATATATATTAGAATCTTTCAAAAACGGTATTGTAAAATATGTTATCTCAACAGAAAAGAAAAAGAATCACACAGTGCTCTATGTACTGATATGAACAAAAATGCATAATGAAATGCTAAAAGAAAACAAACACGGTGATTAATAGTTAAGAAATATTTGATGGGCCCGGCGAGATAGCACAGCAGCGTTTGCCTTGCAAGCAGCCGATCCAGGACCAAAGGTGGTTGGTTCGAATCCCGGTGTCCCATATGGTCCCCCGTGCCTGCCAGGAGCTATTTCTGAGCAGACAGCCAGGAGTAACCCCTGAGCACAGCCAGGTGTGGCCCAAAAACCAAAAAAAAAAAAAAAGAAATATTTGATAAAGCATATCAAGTAAATATGGTGCTATTCTGTACAGTATATTAGAATGATATTTATGAAACCAGGTACATGATTTTAATGGAAACTATGTAAATATTGGTTATGATGTATAAAGAAAATTTTAATAAACTATATACATAATTTTGTCATAATTCATAAATAAAATATATTCACTTTTCAGAGGTAAAATTATTCTTTCCTCTCGTACTTTCTTATTTCTTATATTGTCAAAGAAATGAAGTTGTTTTCATATATATCATTTATTATACAAAATGTCATTTTATTCTTGCTAAAGGATTTTTTTTGTTTTGGTTTTTGGGCCACACCCAGTGACACTCAGGAGTTACTCCTGGCTATGAGCTCAGAAATCGCTCCTGATTTGGCAAAACATATGGGATGCCGAGGGGTCAAATCACTTTCCATCCTAGGCTAGCGCATGCAAGGCAGATGCGTTATGACTTGCACCGCTGCTCCAGCCCTGCAAACGGATATTTGAAAGAGTTTACATCTTTATAAATCCTGACTACATGATTAATTTGAGTGAATTCTATAAATGTCTTATTAAATTAATAAAAAATGCAATCATTACATGCTTTATGATAGTAATTCCTTTAATTACCAATACAATGAAAGGCTTTTTCACAAATGTAGGGAAATGTTTTAGTACAACGAGAAGTAGACAAAAATGATGACTTGATGTAGCCACATTTTGCTTCATTTGATTTAGATCGTTGATAAACTCTGCATCAAAGAACATATGTTAAAAATATTAAATATATTAGATTATTTGAACTGCAATAAAATATTTGTTTGCTATAGAGATGCAAAACATTTGGTTGTCATTTGATGTTAAATTAATGTAAATATTCTTAAATTTAATAGGAAATAGGAATATGGAGAAAAGCAGAGAATTAAATCTGTACATCACGTAGACTGTTACATTTGAAAATATCAATGAATAACTGCAACATTAGGTAGAATTTTAAGGTGATGGCACTTATTGATCATTGTTACTAAGCATTAGGTCCAATGCATTAGAAGGAAAATTAAAATTAAGTAATTTTTTCATCTATTCTAATTTAGTCCTAAACTTGAAACTCATCAGTTCTAAATAATTAGGGCCCTGTTGGGTGCCTGTTTTAGGAATGATATCAAATCATATTAAAGTAGTTCCTAAATTTTCAAGAAATGTTTCTTTATCTTTTTTTTTTTTTTTTTTTTGGTTTTTGGGTCACACCCGGCGGTGCTCAGGGGTTTCTCCTGGCTGTCTGCTCAGAAATAGCTCCTGGCAGGCACGGGGGACCATATGGGACACCGGAATTTGAACCAACCACCTTTGGTCCTGGATCGGCTGCTTGCAAGGCAGACACCGCTATGCTATCTCTCTGGGCCCATGTTTCTTTATCTTAATGAAAATTTCTGAATAAGTACTGATGCACAGCATGGCAAATAAGTTATTAGAAAATATATGGGAAAGTACTACAATCTGGGGACTTGAGGGACAAAGTAATTCTACATGGGTTCTGTTTTATTTTTCTTAATGTTCTTTGGCTGAAAGTTCAAAGTTAAGATATCAGCAATGGGACTACTGAGAATTCTGTTTATGGGTGATTGTCCTTCCACTGTAACTTTATCTTGTCCTCTTTCTTTGCATCTTTGTTCTCATAATTAAAAAATATTAATAAAATAAATAAATAAAAAAAGAAAATATATGGGATAGAAAAGATGAAATGAAAACTTACAGTTGTTGTGAGAGTGGTGAGCCATCAAGCCACAGCAAGGGTTTATTAGCACCTTTTGTAGATAATCCAACCCAATAATTATACTTGAGTTTTGACTGAATAAATATCTGGGGAAATTAGAATTACTATATCATTATTAATATCAATATAATAAAAGTTTCTGGAATAGAGGGCATGTTTCTCTTGAAACACTTCATTAATAAATACAGAAGGCAATTATTGAATATAAAAGAAAGTGAAAGTGAAAGCTTCAGATGAGTCTGGTTACTGAAAGATAATTACCAAAACAGAAGGAAAATGCAAAATAATTTCACTCATCTGTGTAATAGAGAGAAGGATAAGAAAATAAATAGCACTGAACATTGATAAGCTTAGTGTAGGATCCAAAATAAATTGCCAAATAGAGAAAAATGTAATACGGCAAGTCTACAAGTTACATCGGGATAGAGACAGAGGTGGTGGATCATGGACATTTAAGTGGTCATAGGATACAGTGACTTTGTATATTGATATATATTGTAAATTTTAACTACCTAAACTACAAATGAAAATATGTTTTATATTTCTTCAGAGACTGGGATTGCCTTGGCACTGTGCAATTAAAACTAAATACTTCCAATACTACTGAAAAATAAAATACCACAATTTTAAAAAAAATAAAAGAATTTTATAAAAGAATATTAAACTATTGCTGATAACTTTAAATTAACTCTCTTATTGCATTTAATTTTAAATGCTAATGTAATTATTGGGTATATTACTATACTTTAAAACCAGAAAAGTTGGATATTTCATAATGAAATGAGTCTGCTTAGAACAAACTACATACAAGAAAATCTGACTGACTACCCTGGGGCCTGAGAGATAGCATGCCTTGTATGCTGAAGGTCAGTGGTTCAAATCCCAGCATCCTACATGATCCCCTGAGCCTGCCAGGAGCTATTTCTGAGTGTAGAGCCAGGAGTAACCCCTGAGCACTGCCTGGTGTGACCCAAAAACCGAAAAAAAAAAGAAAGAAAGAAAGAAAGAAAGAAAGAAAGAAAGAAAGAAAGAAAGAAAGAAAGAAAGAAAAGAAAAAGAAAGAAAGAAAGAAAGAAAGAAAGAAAGAAAGAAAGAAAGAAAGAAAGAAAAAGAAAGAGAAAGAAAGAAGAAAAGAAAGAAAAAGAGAAAGAAAAAGAAAGAAAGAAAGAAAGAAAGAAAGAAAGAAAGAAAATCTGACTACTCTTAGTTTACAACCTCTTTCATCACAAGCATTGAAGAACATGAAAATAGAATATTTAGCAATAGTAATTTAAGTCTAAAAATAAAAAAATTGGGGCCGGAGAGATAGCATGGAGGTAAGGCATTTGCCTTGCATGCAGAAGGTCAGTGTTTCAAATCCTGGCATCCCATATGATACCCCAAGCCTGCCAGGAGCAATTTCTGAGCATAGAGCCAGGAGTAACCCCTGAGCGCTGCCGGGTATGACCCAAAAAACCAAAATAAATAAATAATACAAATAAAAAGTTATATATGTGATATATAAAAATAAAAACTAGAGAAGGACAATTTATAATGGAAACAAGCCCTTAGTCTCTGACAACAGAGAAATAAGCAAGTGGGGAACTGTCTGAAGGCAGGGGGGAATGGGAAGCACTCCAGTGGTGCTGATGGGGTAATATTTTAAGTTGAAAAGCATAAATATTTACAATACACAAACAATGGCCTCTCAGTAATAAAAATATTTTACTGTTATACTCCCATCTTTGTGCTCTGGGATCAATTCTGGCAGTGCTCAGAATCAACAGGCATTCTGAACGAGTCTGCAATGCACAAGGCAAGTGAGGAATTTCAATAATATCTCTCCAGCCTTATGTTATTTAATAAGCTTGATTCACTATGTTTCTAAAATGAAATTGCATTAAAAGAACCGTTATTCTTAGTTAGAATAAGAGTATACCATTGCTAGGGGAAATCACACATAATATATAAAATTTGAGGCTAAATTGCTTCAAACGATGGAAATATCTGGATTAAACGTATTCTGTATTGATTTCCCCAAGCATTCTAAATGATGGTAAATGTATTCTAGGTATATCCTCTCCTAGTAAAGAGAATCTGCAATTTCACAAGTAAACAACTTAGTTTGAAAATTCATCATAGCTATTTTCAATTCCTATGGTGTTTTTAATTTAATATTACCATAAGAATGACAGAAACTCATCTTCTCAAGGATTGTGATGGTGGAAGAAGTGAACTCAGATCATTGAAAAGTTATTATTTATAAAGTGCTCATATGATTGAAGGCAGTTTTTCTTTTTTCTTGTACTTGAGACAAAATACAGAGCAATAGGACATACTAAAATATGAAGAAAATTAACATGAACTATGTGATATAAAAACATCATCATATATAAATATGAGTTCCATAGATTAAATAGAATTGACTATAAATGTGTTCCATCTTGTCCAAGTAAATTTGCACAAATACTTCAAATCAAAATGCCAAATATGCTGAAAAATAAATATTTATGTATCTCAAAACATAGAAACTTCTCATAAGCACATACTCAGTGTTAACAAACATACCTGTTCTTCTTTGTCATCAATCTTTATGAGATTAGCTGCACGGTCTTCACACGCCTTTATACTTTCTTCCCAAGTTTTCTCTTCAGTTGAAATGTAGTAACACATTTTCCTACAGCAAGACCATTCTTCATAACATGTACCAGCCATTTGTTGTTTCCTTTCTAAATAAATACACAAGGATCCTCAACTCCAAAACTATTTAAACCTTTTGACTATGTTAAACCCTTAACATTTTTTTGTTTTCTTTTGGGGGGACCACAACTTTTTGATGCTCAGGGGTTACTCCTGGCTAAGCGCTCAGAATTTGTCCCTGGCTTGGGGGGACCATATTGGACTCCGGGGGATCGAACCGCGGTCCTTCCTTGGCTAGCGCTTGCAAGGCAGACACCTTACCTCTAGTGCCACCTCACCGGCCCCTAAACCTTTAACTTTTAAGTTATATTTCCTTGCTTACTTAACTAAATGATTAGGAAAAAAAGGTGAATTCTCTTTAACCCCAAAATATTTATGGTATTACTTCTTCTGACAAGTTATGAGGCAAAAATAGAGCAGAACCCTAAATTATCTATGACAAACCCAAGGGCAACATTAAATGTTAGTTGAGAAATTTCTCATTCTCACAAATAATTTTCAGTGATACAGAGCAGATATCAAACAGGGAGAAATTAATCCATTTTAATATATGAGTTTTGAAGGTAGAAACATTTGGGAAAGTGCTCACACAAGCATAAAAGACTTGTGCATTAAAAACTATCATAAAGAAAATATATTTAATGTTTTATAGTAGTTAAATTATTCAGCCAAGGTACAGTGTAATTTTTAAATTAAAATTTAAAGTGTAGCCCCCATTCATCGCTAACATATTCCCATTAGAAAAATTGCCCAGTTCCTTCACAAAGCTCAAAATTATAATTACTACTACTAATAATAATAACAATAATTGGCCACCTAATTTACTCATAGCCAAATCCAGGTTGACACCTCTGTGGCATTTTCAAAATAAGAAGTTTGGCTAAGATTCCCTTTTCTTCATGAAATATAGCAACTCCTCTTCAGACAGAAACAGCTTCTCCACCACTGAATTCAAATTATATGAGCAGCTAAGTCCTTTCAGGTGAGATTAGTCTACAAGATTGACAATTCTAAGACTTTCTTAGAATGAGACTTAGGATGAGACTGATGACCCCTTTCTACACGCGCGCGCGCGCACACACACACACACACACACACACACACACACACACACACACACACACACACACACCACTACTAAAAGCCCATCAGCTCCCACACACAGCTTCCATCTTCCTGGAAGAAAAACAGGCCAGTTTTTAATCAAAAGTCCAAGAGAAAATAATGGTTGCCAATATTTCAGGAGTATCCTTGTCCAGTCTGATACCTCTGTGGTATTCTCAGAAGGAGGAGGCAGATTCCCTTTTGCCTGAACTATAGCAGCCCAATGCCACTCCCTACAACCTCTGACAGAAATGGTCCAGCACCACAATGGAACCTTATCAAACTGCCAAGCCACCAAATTTGTTTCACATCTATAAATACTGAATAACGCACAAAACCTCTATATTTTATAGTAGTTTTAGTCCTATAGTATTACAGGAAATCTGAGGAGAAGGTCCCATAGAAATCTATCAAGTTCAGTAAGCCTAAATATTAACACAGATGGGTCAATTAGCACCAACCGCAAACACTTGCTCTAGTAACATCATGGAAAGATAACTAACTACTAAATAAATAGATACTTCAGATTGACCCTTGTTGATCTAAATTTTGATAATCCAACTTGCCTTTTTGTTGTAACAAATAATAAGTAAATTTGTGCTTGCTTGGAGGCACACTCTGGAGCTGGGTGAGAAATTGGGGACACTGGTGAAGGGAAGGAAGGTCACAGTGGTGGTGGGACTAGTGTTCAAATATTTAATGCCTTAAAATGACTGCAATATGAACAACTTGGTAAATGATAGTGTTATAGTAAAGATTAGGGAAGAAGGCAAAATATAACAGAAAAGACAATTCTATAAGAAAAACTGAGTAAGGTGACAGTTTTAGATTCCAACACACACCTGTAACAGTTGGTAAAGTTGAAGGAACTTCAACTTCTTGTGAGGAAGTAGCATTTTCTTCTGGACCAGTCTCATATTCACACCTATAAGACTTCTGCATAACTTTAATCCATAGTACAAAATTATTACCTCTAATAATAAAGGATAAAAATAAGGTATAAATGGTTTTATTAAATCACAATAAAAAAAATTTTGTTTGTTTTTGGGTTTGGTTTTGGGGCCACACCCTGCAGCGCTCTGGGGTTACTCCTGGCTGTCTGCTCAGAAATAGATCCTGGCAGGCACGGGGACCATATGGGACACCGGGATTCGAACCAACCACGTTAGGTCCTGGATCGGCTGCTTGCAAAGCAAACACCGCTGTGCTATTTCTCCGGCCCCACAATAAAATTTTTATTAAAATGCTAAATTATGCACTACATGTTGACCTTAAAAAACCATGATACTGAACATATAGCTCAGTGGTACAATCTTATATGTGTAAAAATGTTAGTTTGATCTCCAGCAATTAAATTCATGAGTATTTTGACTGAAAATGTAGATTTAAGTGTTTTAATATTGCAAAGTTGAAAATTAATTGTTTTTCTTCCTTATTTTTATTCACTTATTTCATTCTCTTTTCTTTTTCTTGTTCTCTTTTTCTTTCTCTTCTCTCTTTTCTTTATTTCTTCGTCTTTTGCTTTCTCTTTTCCTCTTTTTATCTATTTCCTTCATCTCTTCTTTTCTATTTATTTTCTCCCTTCTATTCTTTTTCCTTCTCCAACATTCTACTATGTTAAATTTGTAATTAAGGAATTTAAAAAATTAATTTTGGCGCTATGGTTAGTATGTTAAAACATATTTAGTAAATATACACAGAAAAGGGGCCGGGCGGTGGCGCTGGAGGTAAGGTGCCTGCCTTGCCTGCGCTAGCCTAGGACGGACCGCGGTTCGATCCCCCGGCGTCCCATATGGTCCCCCAAGAAGCCAGGAGCAACTTCTGAGCGCATAGCCAGGAGTAACCCCTGAGCGTCACAGGGTGTGGCCCAAAAACCAAAAAAAAATATATATATACACAGAAAAGACTGTAACAAATATTTCTATTTAGGCAATATAAAAGCAGTGGAAGAAAAAATCTAATAAAAGTCAAAAATTCTAAAAGAAATATGAAGTATGTATGAGCAAGTAAAAAATTATGATTTTTTTCATAAAATAACTATTTCAGTTCTGCTAGCATCAAACATGTTTTAGCCAAATTAAGTATCCACTTATAATAATCTGACAGTCTCTTCACTTTTAAAAAATAAATTATTTCTCAGTGGCTGAAACCATAGCAGCAGGTAGGGCATTTGTATTATATGCATCTAACCAGGTTAGATTCCCATTACCCCATATTATGCCAGGAGTGACCCTTGACAATAGAGAGGCAGGAGTAAGTCTTAAGCACACATTGGTGTAGCCCAAAAAAAATTTTTTTAACTATTTTTTCTATTTATCAAACCAGTCGTTAATAATGTATAAAATTATACTAAAATACACATCAAGACCTTCATTTGCTAAATGGTATCAATTCAAGAAACTAATAAACTCCTTTATTTTTATCTTTCCAGATTTACATAGTATAGAACTAATTTTACAAGACCCTAACATTATTACAACATGGATTTATGTTTCTGAAAAATCTAACATTCTTTCTCACCATTCTTTCTCTCCTCATCAGTGTTCTGAAAATCAAATGACAATAATGAAAAACTGTTTTATATAGATGGCGCTAATGAAGACTACTGGCTTTTAGCATTTTACCCCTCAGTACTATACTGATTACTTTATTGGTCATGATATTTCTATTCTAAGTTAACTATTTCAAATAGCCACTTTCTAAATTATCCACTGATTTGATCATCAATGATGATGTTCAGTTTTTATTAATTTATCATAAATTATGGTTATAAAATTTATATATTAATATATAGTTTATATTTTTATAATTTATATATTTTATATATAATTTATCATAAATATATCTCCTTTGAGAAACTTCTATATATCTCTTCTCATTTTTGGTAGTAAATTTTTCATTTAATTTCTATTAACAGTGCTTTATATATATGTTGGATACTATATTATGTTTGTCTGATAAATAGTGTGATAAATACTCTCAGATTACTGATCATCAGTAAATTAAAATCAAAACAAGATATTACCTCTCACAGTGACACTGGCACACATGAAAATGAACAGAAACAACTGTATTGGTGTAGAAATCAGTAAAAAATATTTAAAAAGCTTATTGTAAAACATTTATTTCTATGATAGAATGTCCTTGCTTTGCATGCAGATGACCTTGGTTCAATATATAGCACCATATATGTACTCCCAGCACAGTCAGGAGTGATTTCTATGTAAAGAGCCAGAGTAAGTTCTGAGCATGTGGCCAGAAAAAAAAAAGTATTAAATATCTAAACACAAATGTAAAATATTTAATAATATATAATAAAGATTGAATTCAGAATTAATAAACAACTGATAAGCAGTTATCAATTTGAGGGGGGGATTGGCCACACCCAGTGACGCTCAGGGTTACTCCTGGCTATGCACTCAGAAATCGCCCCAGGTTTGGGTGACCATATGGGACGCCGGGGGATCGAACCACTAGTTCCATCGAACCGCTAGTCCATCCTAGGTTAGCCTTGGCAAGGCAGATGCCTTACCACTCTGCACCACCACTCTGGCCCCAGCAGTTATCAATTTTAATGATTAATAAGCAGTGTGATAGCATACATTACATCCAGTCTTTCAATTCTCAGATCATATAGAAAATACCATTTGCCAAAAAAAGAAAAGAAAAAGAAATAGATAATTTATCACGTTGTATCATCAAAGTATGAAACAAAAACTATTAAAAACATACTCATAATCAAAATTAAAAAATAGAAAAATAGAAAATATATAAAAACATACTAATAAAATCAAAATTGTCAATAGATAATTATTAGGAAAAATTCATAGAACTTTACATTTCACAAATACTTAGTAAAAAGCATGTTTCTACATTTTGTTTTGGAGTCAAAGCTACTCAGTCATGTATACGCACCTGGTGGTGCTCAGGAAATGATAGATAATGCTGGTGATAGAATCCAAGTCAGCCACATCCAAGGTAAGGTTCTGACCCAATGTACTTATATTATCTCTCTGGCTCCTAATATCTTATATTTTATCCTAAATTACTATTCTAAAAAGAATGTGTGTGTTTGATACTCACACATGTATCCAAAGGCTGAAGTTGTCAGGAAAAGTAAAATACATAAAATTCCCAGACATAATGAAATGATGTGAAATGAAAATCCTGTACACAGGAAAAAGACAGAGAAGGTCATTAGAAGTAGAATAAAAAGGTAAATTAATCTAGAATTTCAAATGTATGTAATTGTCCTCTACAATTACAGGTCTCAACATAAATTTCAATATACATTACTAGCTAAAGAAGCAGATATATAATGTTATACAAGTCAACAAATTTATCTTCATTTCATACTTTACTTAATATTAGAATGCTCTCAGATCAAATAACAGCAGAACAAAATTGTGACCTTTCTTTTGGGGAGCTGGACGTCTTTTGTCCCTTGGTTTGTTTGGTTTCTTCAATTTCAGTTCCACATATGTTACTCTCTCCTCATTCATTTCTGAGGTTTATAAACAAAATACACAGTAAGAAATTTCTGTATATGTCATAATGAATAATATGAATGATTGAAACATTCATCATAAGGCAATTGGAAAATGATAAGGTAATTCACAATATGTTTTAATTAAAAATATTTATAGCAAAGTAATTTTTCACATGTGCATATGCTCGCAAATGTAAAATTGCATATTTAAACATATTTGCAGATGTTAAATAATATTTTAAAATAACTATATTTTGAAAATTTAGTTTTCTTAAATGATAATGAGAAAATTTACATTTGTATAATTCATCACAAATCAAATACAGCATTTGAGATTGAGAAATATTTAGAAATTTGTGATAGTTTGACAACAGACTAAGTTTTAAAGAATATAACATAAAAGTACTAAAAATAATAAATTTTACCCACTGTCATTCTCATTTTAATAAGCTTCTTTCTTCACTTATAGAATATAGTCAATATTACATATTAATATTATATATACCAAGGTAAATCTTAGTCCCAGTGATCCCAAGTTCATTCTTTCCACATAACTACCCTTATAGCAAATTATACTTTATCACTATTTTCCCACAGTTTGTGCACAGGGGTACATATAACCCACCCAGTAAGGCTGACAGTACCTGTGTGTATCCTGAGGATTTTCCAGCAGAAGTACAAGCCTACCAGAAAAACTATAGTATGACTTGCTGGCTTGCACTTTTGCTCTGAGACTAGAAGGACCTTGGTGTGATGACCGTGTCTTTGATACATTCAGAAGAAAGAGAACCAATGACAATAGGAAATGCATATTTCACACACAGAAATTTTCCACTGCTGCCTGCATCTCATTTTCAATCCCCAACAGTTCAAACATATATGGGAAGGGCAGAAAATATCAAAATATACATAAATGTGGTCTATACTTCAGACACATTTAGATATATCAAGGACTATCATAGTGTAAAGATAAATATGCAATGTTATTGTATAAACACAAATACTATGGAGACAGTAAATACATAGAATTGTAGAGAAGTAAAACATTCATAATTATTGTTTGCTCACTTTAAACTGAAGAAACAGATTTTTTATTTAAGTATAAAGGTTAAATCAGAAATAAGGCATAGGTTTATAATATTGAATAGGTCTCAACTCAGTTTCTTTAAAGCACCACATAAACATCCAATACTCTATTTAACACCTAGAATTGTCCCACAGAAACAAAAGCAGTCCATTTTTTTTTTTGTTGCTGTTGTTCTTCATATTCAGAACAGTGATCGATGCATTTCATAGGGCCCCCATTTTAAAGTACTTTTTCTAGTATTCTAAAATTCTTCTTCACAAGGTATAATAACAACAGTGGAAATTAACCTTTATGTTGGATACAATAATAAAATATTTTCAAAATAAATCTCCTTCCCTGATCACTCTCAAAGCAAAGCTATCTATCTCCTAGACAATTAAGGCCCCACTTATGAAATCTCTAGCATTTTATTTGCAAGATTGTTTCTAGTTTTTGCTAAAATACAAATACTTTATAGGAGTAGAAATTAATTAAATTTAATGAAGTCAGTGTTCAGTTATTCTCTGTGAATTTTGCTTTTCTCAGAAGGTAGACATTTTAGTACTTGTGAGCTTTGTCCTTCCAGGATCACTCAGGTCATATTTTCCTTTAGCTACTGACATCTCTATTATGCCTTTATTATAATACATCCATTCCACTTTTATTTTTGATTTTAGCTATTCCCACTAATGTCAGTGTTCAGAGAGCCACATGTGAGATCAGGATTCAAACAAGAATCATTTGAATGCAAAACAAGAATCCTACCCACAGTTCTTTCCTTGCAACAAAAATTTCTCATTCCAAATGTTTTCTTTAATAGAAATACAATTTTTATATAAAATGGTATTTGTTGAAAATAAAAAGACAGGAACTAAACCTTGAATGTATACTCAAGAGGCTAAATAAGTGGCTTCTTAGCCCTTGGAGCACTGTTGTCTTTCGATGGGATATTAAGGGTTGACTGCTCGTCACATTTTATATTTTTCTGAGGCTGGAGTGTGAGAAGCACAGACTCAAGTCCCTGAGCAGATCTGAGAATTCATCTATGTAAAAGTAACTTGTTATAGAGGTGGATTTTAGTTCAGACTAAAAGTTCTGACTGTTAATAACAATATGATAGAAAATTAGAACATGCCTCTTAAAAGAAGGCAGTTCTTTAAAGCCTCTGCTTTTGTTAAAAATCTACAGACTTAATGATTACTGGTCTAAAAAATTATAGAATACGTTTTTATATTGATAGCCCTTTAAATGGGACTTTACCATGATTTAAAAGTGGTTCATAATTATTTTTCTTCTAGAGTTTTTAACATAAGCTTGATCATATTGTAGTTTATCATACTTTCAGGAATTTAGGCAATAGGCTTGAGTATTTAATAAATAGTATCTAAGGTAAGTGTAACAAGTATTATTGTTATATTATGGGCATGCCACTTCTACATTTTAGGCATGTCTTTAATTCTCTATTTTGAGTAAATAATGAGCTAGCTCTACTCAATGGTCACTTATTAAGTCATTTTACCCAAACCTCTTTCCTGTGCTTAAGAAACCCACATATTGTGTACCAAAATATCTATGCAACTTTAGATCTCCTGATGTTTTCTACGCTTTCTTGTTTCAACTCATGTTTTATTATTTGAAGTCCACCACGTTTTGCCAATATAAAAAATACACTAAAATATCATTCATTCAAAGGATAGAAATTCACAGCAGTCAAGATGGAACTAGTATAATATTTATAATAAGCCAATAAAATAAGAATGATATATTTATGATAACAGAGGTAGAAAGAACAAAACAAAATAGCAGGATAATGCTGATTTAGTGTGAACTTTAAAACAAAATAGTGTACCTAAGTTTTTTAAATGGTTTAAATTGGAGATACAAGAAAAAATAGTTTTATTTTTATATTTCACCTGTTAGATACTATATTTAGTGATGTGCTTTCCCTTTTTTTATTTATTTGGTAAATACTAGGGATAAGTAGGATTCATTTCCTGGGAGTGAACTTCTGTTTGTGCCAAGAAATCAGCTCAAAAGGGTAGAGTATATTCTTGTATGCCAGAGGGTTCAAGGAATATGACTCAGTACTCCATGAAACCTCTCCCTTCCCACAACCGCTCTGCTTCTAGACCTGGTAGTCAGCATCTTAGACACAGGAATCTAGGATGAATATCACCTGGGCAACCAGCTGGGAAGTTCCCTACCAAAATCAATAATAAATAAACATTTTAAATGGGTTAAATTTTCAAATACATAGGAAATGGTACAAACAGGGTTGGAATACAATTATTTTGTTATTATTTGTTATTTCTGTAACAAAATATTTGCATTGATAATTTTTATTCTATATTAAAGGCATAAAGCGTCAAATTTGAATTACTGTTTTTATTTATAGTAACACAGCATTTAGGTTTTATTTGGCCTTTCTTCGGTAAACAGCCTTGTAGGTATTTTTTTTTTTTGTATTTTAACTTCTAAAAGAAAAAAAGACTTTGACTCAGAGTAAAGTTGAAAGGAAAAACAAACTACCTCTTTGCATATAGGTAAGGGCAATTTTCTGTTTCTCATATATACTGTAGTTTCTTTACTTACTTATCTCTTATTGGGGACTTGAGTTTTTTCAGTATCTGAGCTATTATAAATAAAACCACAGTGAACCCAGGTGTGCCTGTTTCTAAAAAATTTATATTTTTGTAGCACAGGACAGATACTGTAGAATTGCTGGAATCTCCCCATACATCTGATATGATAGTCATAAGCCATTTGACATTTCCTCAACTATGAATAAATGTAATAAAACTGTGTGTAATATTATACTTTAGTATAAAAAGCATAGACAAGTTTTGTTTTCCACAGATGTCCACACTTTTTTATAAGTAGATGTAGATGACTAAAAAGTCCTGCATTAAAAAGAACAATAGGGGTCATAGTGATAGTACAACAGTGGAGCATTTGCCTTGCACGTGGCCAACACGGGAAGGAGCCAGGTTCTATCCCTGACATCCCATATCATCCCCTGAGTCTACCAGGAGTAATTTCTGAGCTCAGAGCCAGAGGTAACCCTTGCACGCAGCCAGGTGTGGCCAAAACAAACAAACAAACAGAACAATAATTTCAAGTAACTATTACACCATTGAGAAGTCATAAACCTTTTAAATTCTGTTAATTATTTCAGTAGAACTCCTATTTAAAATATTCCATTGTATCTGTTCTTTTAGGTTTTTTTTTCATATTTAAATTCTTAATACTATTTCTTATTTATCTTCATAACACTATCATTTTAACTTTATCCTGAATATATGATTGTCCAAGCACTCAGGCCTTCCAGGGGTCTCACAACTCCAATTTATCTGTGGGTTTTAGTTAAGATCAAATTGATTTCCAGGAGTAGGCTTCTGACATAAATCAAGTTAACAGGAAAGTATTCTAGAAGTTCTCTATGAAATGGCCATTCTCATACAGACAGTAGACAAATTTGTGGAAACTGTGTTCTCACCAAGCTTAGCGATGTAATATCTCAGCTTGGTTGCTAGACTTTATCACAAATTTCCCCCATTCAATGGCCTTTGATAAAAATGCACTTAGAACTTTCTTCTGTAAAATAATTTATACTCTATTGGTAAGATATTATTAAATTCTTGAAGGTATACTCAAGCAGCATTCTTGGTGAGACCATATGATCTATTTTGAACTTTTTTCTTCTCTGTGCTTACTGCTTTCCTACCAGTTGGCTCCCAGACTCACATATCTCCTGCTTCAGCCCCCTCACACCCACAGCCATGAAATTATGGCATTTTCACTATGCTCCTTGGAAATATCCTGGAGCACACAAGAAACATATGATCCTCAGTTAAGAAACACTGTCCTGATATTGAATAACTGATTTCTAAACACTCAGAGCACTATTGACACCAGGTTGGGAGAGTAGGGGGCTGGCTGTAATTCATGGTTCAGAGTTATCTGCAGCTATTTCTCTATTATTTATTACTCTTGATAAATTGTTTGACTCACTTCTTTAAAGTTGTTGTGCTTGTGATTTATTTATTTTTCCTTATCACTTCATGATAAGTGTATATTTTTAATGTTTTAAATATAGCTATGAAATATTGCAAAAAATGTTACTTTTGCCTGAAGATTCCAAAGTAATGGAGGACAAGTGGCAAACAGCAAACTTAATTGTGATATGATTTCTACTGCTTAAGTACTTGTTTAACAATTTAATATCCTTGTATTGCACAAACATGTAGCATTATCTTTTTCATTCTTATTTAATTTGCTTTTCACAGTTCTTTTTTCTTCCATCAATTTTTATGTGATGGCAAATATAAGTTTTTATTATGAAGTAGTGTAACTTTGCCAAAATGTGACAAGTTGTCCATCTTTCTTCAATTATCGATTAATTGGCTCTTGGTTTGCTTTCATATTATAGGTTTTTTTATAATGCTGCCAATACATTTTTTGTTACATGTAATATGTTGTTTTGTGTGTTTGTATTTTGATAGATTCCCTAAAATAGGATTGCTCAATCATATGGCAGCTTTCTTCTTTATCTTATCAAGAAAGCACCATAACATTATTTTCTCTAAAAGGGTTACAAGAGTTTATCTGGCCCCAACCTCAAGTCAACCTTATCAATTTTGTTCCTTTTAATGGCAGTTATTTTTAGAAATGTGACATTGGTGTCTCATTTCAATATTGACATAATTGAGAATCAGGGGGGCTTGAATGAACAGCAGAGCAGTAGGACATTTGCCTTACACACTCTGACCCAGGATGGGACCATGGTTCGAACCCCGATAGTCCCATATGATCCTCTGAGCCAGAACGATTTCTGAGTGCTTAGCCAGGAGTAACCGCTGAGCATCACTGGGTGTGGCCCAAAAAAATCCCCCAAAATTGAGAATCAGAGATAATGAGAATTATTTCATAGAAATATTCATCGCAATATACTCTTTGGTGAAACAACTATTTAAAGATTTGCATACATCTTCTTATTTATGTCATAAATGATATAACATATGATTTTATCTATATGTCATAATAAGTTATGGTTCACAATTCTTTTAAGATTTTTGGCATTCAAATATTCTCTTAACTTCTTAACTTGTATGTTTATTTCTTACTAAGTACTATCAATACCTTGTATATCTTAAATATTAACCCTTTATCTGATGAGTATTAAATAAATAGTTTCTCCCATTTCATTGGCAATCTTTGTATCCTAGTCACTATTTCCTTTGTATTGCAGAAAATTCTCAATTTTATGTAGATTCATTTGTTTATCTTTGCTTCCACTAACATTGTCAATGTATTTCATCACTGAAGATGCCTTTACTTTCAATGTCATGGAGTGTACTGCCTAAATTTTCCCCCTTGTAGCTTATGGTTTTGTGTCTAATATCAAGTTCTTAAATCCATTTTGATTGTACCTTTGTGTTAAGGAGAGGTCTGCATTTATTTTTTTGCATGTACCGTATTTGCCAGCGTATAAGACGACCCCCTAATTTTGCAGTTAAAACATAGGTTTAGGCCTATATTCGCTGTATCAGACAGAACGTTCCTGTGCTGCATGTGCTGCATGTGTTCCTATGCTCATGTACCACAGTGAGCCAATCACAACAAGCAAAGGTTCAAATGTTATACTGTAATAGACTTCCTCTTTGACTCTGGCGAATCTGAGCAGGCTTTTTTTTTTTTTTTTTTTTTTTTTTTGGTTTTTGGGCCACACCCGGCAGTGCTCAGGGGTTATTCCTGGCTGTCTGCTCAGAAATAGCTCCTGGCAGGCACAGGGGACCATATGGGACACCGGGATTCCAACCAATCACCTTAGGTCATGGATCGGCTGCTTGCAAGGCAAACGCAGTTGTGCTATCTCTCCGGGCCCTGAGCAGGCTTTTTACAGTGTAGATTCGGGTCCAGAACATTTTCTAATTTCATGCATAAAATGCCTGCTTGGATTGGCTGACTTAGAGAGGTGGTCCGAGAAGCCTTGCAGTGATTGGTGCAGGATCAAGTTGGAAAATTCGTTTAGTGGCAATATCCAGACAATTTTCGTTTAGCAGCATATTGAAACATTTTTCGGGATACACTCGGCATATAAGACGACCCCCGATTTTCAGTTGGCTTTTGTTTCAAAAGTCGTCTTATACACCGGAAAATACGGTAGTTGACCATTATTTCAATACCCTTGTTGGAAAGGCTTTCCTTTTTCTACTTTGTATTTCTTGTCTCTTAATCAAATATTAATGATTAAATACATGGAGGTCAATCTCAGAATTCATTGATCTGAGGACTATGTCTTTATTCCAATACCATTTTTATGGCTACTGATTTATAATATAGTTTAAAGTTGAGAAAAATTATTCATACCTAATTCATTTTCCCAAAGGCTGCCTTAGCTATTAAAGGATATTTATTGTTTATATAAATATTAAGAGCCTTGGAGCCAGAGAGATAGCATAAAGGTAAGGTGTTTGCCTTTTATGCAGGTCATTGGTTCAAATTTCGGCATCCAATATGGTCCCCCGAGCCTGCCAGGAGCGATTTTTGAGTGTGAAGCCAGGAGTAACCCCTGAGTGCTGCTGGGTGTTAGAGCCCCCCCCAATAATTAAGAGCCTTTAATTATCTTCTTTGATCAATGTCATATGTCATAGGTTTTCTTATAGAGATTGCATTAAACATGTACAATGCTTTGGGAAATACTGCCATTTTAATGACTCTAAGTCTCCCAATTGATGAGCTGATATATATTTTCATTTTCTCTTTTAGGGCCACACCCGATGACACTCAGGGGTTATTCCTGGCTATGCGCTCAGCAATCACTTCCGGCTTGGGGGGGGGGGGCATATGAGATGCCAGGGTTCTAACCCACTTCTGTCTTGAGTTGGCCACATGCAAAGCAAATGCCCTATCTCTGTACTATCCCTCTGGCCCCGAGTTCTCCTTTATTTCTTGATGCAGATTTTTTGGTAGTTTTCCTCATATAAGTCTTTCACCTCTTAAGTTGACTCTCAGATAATTTGATTTTCTGAGGCACAACTGTGAATGTGATTTTCTTATCTCTTTTTTTCTCTTTCATAATTTGTATATAGAAAAGCCATGGAATTTTGCACATTAATTTTGTAGCCTGTAACTCTACTATAGTAATCTATTGTTTCTAGAGGGGTGGAGTGATAGCACAGCAGTAAAATGTTTCCCTTGCACTCAGTCAACAGAAGACTGACCTGATTCGAGTCCCAGCATCCCATATGGTCCCAGGAGCCTGCCAGGAGTGAATTCTAAAGTGCAGTGCTCATCCCTGAGCGCAGTCGGGTGAGACCCAAAAAACAACAAAGGGGGTTGAACTGGTGGTGGGATTGTTGCACTGGTGAAGGGAGGGTGTTATTTTTGTGACTGAAACCCAACTACAGTCATGTTTGTAATCATGGTGTTTAAATAAAAATAAAAAAAAATAATTAGAAGAACCTAAATCACTTTATTCTCTAAAATATATTGTGGCATGGGGATTTTCATTAATTTATTTATTACTAATGTATGTTGACGATTTAATTGCCTTGTGTGTTACATATATATCTTCTATGATTAAAACACTTTTAAACTATAGAATCACTAAACTATAAGATTGAGATTCAAACTGTTATAATAAAACTTTAAAATACAAACATTAAGGTAGCAGGATGCACTCTGGGAGGGTAAATGTGTATAGCTGTGGAAGGAGTTGACACTGGTAATGGGACAGAGGTTGAAAATAGTATGCCTGAAACACAACTATAAATTAGTTTGTAAATCATGATGCCAAAATAAAAAATATATTATAAAATGAAAAATAAAGGTAAAATTGTAGTAGAAAAAAATAAAATTCTAAATTCTATTCAAACGTTCTAAAATTCTAAATTTCTAAAATTCTAAATTCTATTCTAAAATTCTAAAATTTTAGAATCTAAAATTCTAAATACTAAAATTCTAAGTCTAAAGTCTAAATTTTAATTTGAAATTCTAAAATTCTAAATTTCTAAAATTCTATATCCCATTCTAAATTCTAAATTTCTAAAATTCGAAATTATAAATTGCTAAAATTCTGAATTTCTAAAATTCAAAATTGTATCTAAAATTCTAAACTTTTACATTCTAAAATTCTGAATTTCAAGTTACTAATGTTCTAAATCTCATTCTAAATTTTAAAATTCTAAATTCTATTCTACAATTCTAAATTCTAAATTCTATTCTAAATTCTAAATTTCTAAAATTCTAAATATTTAAAATTCTAAATTCTATTCTAAAATTCTAAATTTCTAAAATTCTAAATTCTATTTAAAATTCTAAATTTCTAAAATTCTAACTTCTATTTAAAATTCTAAAACTTTAGATTCTAAAATTCTAAATTCCAAATTCTAAATACTGAAATTTTAAAATTCTAAATTCTAATTTTAATCCAAAAATCTAAAATTCTAAATTACTAAAATTCTAAATCTCATTCTAAATTCTAAATTTCTAAAATTCTATTCTAAAATTCTAAATTCTAAAATTCTATTCTAAAACTCTAAATTCTAAATTTTTAAAATTTTAAATTCTAAATTTCTAAATTTCTAAATTCTTTTCTAAATTTCTAAAATTCTAAATTTTATTCTAAATTCATTTCTAAAATTTAAAATTTATAAACTCCAATTCTAAAATTCTAAATTTCTAAAATTTTAAATTTTATTCTAAAAATTCCAAAATTCTAAATTCTAAATGTCTCAGGAGCAATTTCTAGTGCTTAACCAGGAATAATCCCTGAGAGATACCGGGTGTGCCCCCCAAAAGGCAAATAAATAAATAAATAAATAAATAAATAAATAAATAAATAAATAGAATTTTAAATTTCATTCTAAATTTTTTTTAACTTTTATCTCTTTGTTTAAACATCTTGATTACAAATATGATTGTGATTAGGTTTCAGTCATGTAAAGAACACCCCCCCTTCACCAGTGCAACATTCTTACCACCAATGTCCCAAAACTCCCTACATCCCACCCCACCCCCAACCCCATCTGTACTCCAGACAGGCTTTCCAGTTCCCTCTTTCATTCACATGATTATGGTAGTTCTCTGTGTAGCTATTTCTATAATTGCATGCACCACTCTTTGTGGTGAGATTCATGAAGTGAGCTGGAAAGTCCAGCCCTCCTCTCATTGTCTCTGAGGATTGTTACAAAAATGACTTTTATTTTTCTTAAAACCCATAAATGAGTGAGACTATTCTGCATCTCTCTCTTTCCCTCTGACTTATTTCACTTAGCATGATAAATTCCATGTACACCCATGTTTAGGAAAATTTCATGACTTCATCTCTCCTGACGGATACATAATATTCCATTGTGTATATGTACCAAAGTTTCTTTAGCCATTCGTCTGTTGAAGGGCATCTTGGTTGTTTCCAGAGCCTGGCTATTGTGAATAGTGCTGCAATAAATATAGGTGTGAGGAAGGGGTTTTTGTGTGGTATTCTTGTGTTCTTAGGGTATATCCCTAGGAGTGGAATAGCTGGGTCGAATGGGAGCTCAATTTCCAGATTATGGAGGAATCTCCATATTGCTTTCCATAGAGGTTGGACTAGACGACATTCCCACCAGCAGCGGATAAGAGTTTCTTTCTCTCCACCTCCACGCTATCACTGATTGTTCTCATTCTTTGTGATGTATGCCAATCTCTGTGGTGTGAGATGGTATCTAATCGTTGTTTTGATTTGCATCTCCCTGATGATTAGTGATGAAGAGCATTTTTTCATGTGCCTTTTAGCCGTTTGTATTTCTTTTTTATCAAAGTGTCTAATCATTCGTTCTCCCCATTTTTGATGGGATTAGATGTTTTTTTCTTGTAAAGTTCTCTCAGTGCCCTGTATATTTCGGAGATTAGCCCCTTATCTGATGGGTGTTGGGTGATTAGTTTCTCCCACACGGTGGGTGGCTCTTGTATCCCCAAGGGTGAGGGCAGAGCCTGAAAGGGTAGACTGAGGGAACTCCTTCAAGGGAGGTTTGGAGGGGGCGGAAATCCATTGACTCCCAGAGAAAGGAGGGGGGATTGAGAGCTAGGCTCAACAGCGCCAGTAACCATTGTGGTCAGGAGTGGAACTGCACCGCTGACAGAAATAAGGAGCAGAAAAGGGAAAAGACCCACAGCAGGAAGGCTGAACTCTAGGAAGCAAAGGGGAGGAGAAAGGGCTAGGCTCAACAAACTCACCCAACAGGCCCCTCTAGAAACACCTTCAGGAAGGGGTCAAAGCAGGCCAAAATTAGAAGCCACAGCACTCCAAAATACACCATTAAATACAAAGAACAATGCGTAAAGCAAGGAAATCGCTAATAACTGGAGACACCATGACAAACCCTATCAAATTTCCAAGTCCACCAAAACGCACAGATCCACGGGAAGAAGACCTAAAAGCTGTCATGAGGAAGGAAATGCAAGAATTAATAAAAGAAATGAAAGAAACCCTAGCAACCGAGTATAAGAAATCCATGGACGAACGAATCAGCCAAATTAAAGAAGAAATGTCAAAGAACATGAGAGATTCCATACAAAAAGAAGTGAAGGACTTAAAAGACAAAGTAGCAAGTTTTATGAGCAGAAACACAGAGTTGGAGAAGCACATCGAAGAACTCGAAGGAAAACTACAATCAAAAAATGATCAAGAAACCAACAAAGAAATAAAAGGCAAAGCACTGGAAGGAAAAATCCAATATCTAATAAACAAAGACAAAAGAAACAATCTAAGAATTGTGGGTATACCAGAAGGGGAGGAAATAGGGAAGGGGGAAGAACAGGTAGTCAGGGAGATAATAACAGAGAACTTCCCCACACTCTGGAAAGACACTTCAGGACAAATCCAGGAAGTCAAGAGAGTCCCTAATAAAATAGACCCTAATAAACCCACACCAAGACACATAATAATCCAAATGGCAAAAAACAAAGAGAAAGAGAAACTCCTAAAGGCAATAAGGGAGAAAAAAAACCTCAAGTACAAAGGAAAGGACATAAGAATCAAACCGGATCTTCCATTTGAAATAATTCAAGCAAGAAGACAGTGGAATGACATATTTAAACGACTGAATGAAAGAAACTTCCAACCCAGGGTCCAATACCCAGCAAAACTATCATGCATATGGGAGGGCAGACTAAAAACATTCTCAAACATGAACGAACTTGAACTATTTGTGCAAACTAAGCCGATCCTAAGCGACTTACTCAGAGATGAATTACACAATCCAAACCCCCGATTGTAACAACAACCACTGCACACAATACAACTGCACAACAGTCCTCTCTATCAATAATTTCCCTAAATGTGAACGGACTAAACTCTCCATTTAAAAGACACATAGTAGAGAACTGGGTTAGGAAAAATAAACCGGACTTCTGCTGTCTGCAAGAAACACACCTACAGCTACAGGATAAGCACAGGCTTAGAATAAAAGGATGGAAAGTAATTATTCAGGCCAATGGAAAACAAAAAAGAGCAGGGACAGCCATTCTTATATCAGACCAAATTGTATTCAACCTCAAGAAAGTGATCAGAGACAAAGAGGGACACTACTTACTGATCAGGGGAACATTAGATCAAGAAACACTAACCCTGATCAATATCTATGCACCTAATGTAGAGTCAGCAAAATATGTGAGGCAACTACTGGCAAACCTGGAGAAACACATGAAGGGAAATGTGATAATAGTAGGGGAGCTCAATACTCCACTATCACCACTGGACAGATCCACCAAACAGAAAAATAGCAAAGAAATAAGAGCTCTAAATGAAAAATTAGAAGATTTAGGGCTAATAGATTTATATAGAGCCCTCCATCCCCAGAAAGCAGAATACACATTCTTCTCAAACCCACATGGAACCTTCTCCAGAATAGACCATGTATTAGGATACAAAGCCAACCTATATAAGACCACAAAGGTAAGGATCATAAGAAGTACCCTTTCAGATCACTATGCAACAGAGGTTAAAATTGATGTCAAGAAGAAGCAATGGAGGAAAACTAGTACCTGGAGATTAAACAACATCCTGCTCAACAACAGCTGGATCAAAGAACAACTCAAGGAAGAAATAAAAAGATTCCTTGAGACAAATGACAATGAAGAGACAACATGTCAAAATTTATGGGACACAGCAAAAGCAGTAATTAGGGGGAAACTCATAGCAATAGAGGCCTATGTCAAGAAACAGGAAAATAACAAAAACAAAAGTTTAAAAGATCACCTCAAAAATTGGAACAACAGCAACAGAGAAATCCAACCACAACCAGAAGGCAAGAAATAATAAAAACCAGAGCAGAAATAAACAACATCGAAACCAAGAAAACAATACAAAAAATCAATGAGACCAGGAGTTGGTTTTTCGAAAAAATAAACAAGATAGACAAACCATTGGCAAAACTCACCAAAAAAAAGAGGGAAAACACCCAAATCAACAGGATCACAAATGAAAGGGGAGAGATTACAACAGAACCCCAAGAAATACAACATATCATGAGATCATACTATGAACAACTATACTCAACTAGGCTAGAGAAATCAGTAGAAATCGACAGATTCTTAGACAAACACCCTCTTCCAAGTCTGGAAAAGGAAGATCTAGAAAGCCTAAACAGACCAATCACCTCAGAGGAAATTGAAGACATAATTAAAAAACTCCCTAAGAACAAAAGCCCAGGCCCAGATGGATTTACAAGTGAATTCTATCAAACATTTCAAGAAGACTTACTACCACTTTTCCATAGGCTTTTCCAAACCATAGAAAAAACAGGAATCCTCCCCAACTCTTTTTTTTTTTATAATATATATAATTTTTATTTTGATCATAGTGTCTTACATATTGTTGACAATAACATTTTAGGTACATATTTACATAAAATCAGGGGGGAATCCCATCACCAATTTGTCCTCCCTACACCTCCGTTTTTGTTCTACCTCCCATTTCCTCTTCCCTCACCCCCAGGGAGGCTAGAATATGTGGTCCCCTCTGTATCCAACCCACTACTTAGTAGTCTTGCCCCTGTTTGGTCTTAATGCCTCCCTTATCTCCCCCTCTAACTGTAGGCAGGACTAGCTAATTCAAGTTGCATAATTTTGACTGAAAAAAAGAAGATAAATAAACTGGGGTAAGAGTCTAATACTCCAAAAATGGATGGAATCCTTCTAGAGGCTCTCATCATCGATTTGGGAGATGAAGGAGAAAAAGAAGTTGAAACACTCCACCAGTACCAAAAAAAGAGTCAATTATCCAGTGGGGACTCCATCTATATCGATAAGCACCTCAAAAAAAAGAAAAACAGATGAAAAACAAAGCAAAACAAAACACAACAAACAACCAAAAACCAAACAAACAAACCAAAAACACCCATGGTCTTGAAATAAGAAACATGGCATAGCACATAACGAAAGAAGAGAAAAGAAGAGAAAAAAAAATAAGTATAATTGGGGACCACGATTTCAGTAGTCACACCCAAACAGAGAAATCGACCAAAATAGATAGGTATATAAAAATAATAGTAACAATAATAAATGAAGGGAAAAATATATGTATATATGAAATAACCAAGGTTTTGTGGTTTTTGTATTTTTGTTTTTTCCCCTCCTGCCCTGGCACAGTAAATATTGGGGTCATTCGGAAAGGAATTCACTTGGCCTAAGAAATATGGGGTTTCTCCGTCCTTGGAGTATACTGTCATGGGATCAGCTCTAGACTTTGCTCAGGATCATTTATTCTCCCGGTGGTGTTTTTTTTTTTGTGTGTGTGGAAGACTTCTGCTCTGTCCAGGGTGATACAATCAGAGCTCTGTGTGTAGAGGTCTCCGTATCTGCACAGTCCTGAGGTGGGACTTATGATGAAGTCAGTCTTTGTGGTTCTAGAGGTTCTGTTGCCTCAGTGTCGTTTTAATCCATCTTCTGTGGTTGGTGATCTTGGTCTTTGCACTGAACCTAGGATGGCACCTAGGATAGCATCTTTCTTTGTGCTTCCAGAAGCCCCATTCAGTTGCAGTTGTCTCTGTCAGACCTTTGGGACTAGGGATCATGATTATTGTGCAAGTCATAGTTCAAACCCTGAACTAGGGCTTTTATATTGGGCCCAAGGTGTATACTGTCTGGTCGTGGTTCTAGTAGCCAGTCATCTGTAAGTCATGATCTTGGCTTTTGGACCTACCAAATGGTGCCACGTCTTCTGGTTTTGTCTTGTCGTTAGCTGGTAAGGTATGCTAATCTGCTCTCAGGACAAGTTGTTCGCATTTTCCTCATTGTCAGGATATCATGTTAGAGCTGGCCCTTGTTGTTGACCCCGCAGTATTAAGGCTGGCTCAGATGGAGTTTGTTTCCTGTAGCTGTTGTGAAGAGCTGTGCCGATTCTATGTCTGGGATCCAGATTTCAAGGCTGGATGAATGGTATCTAATCACCTGAGGTCTAAGCTGATTCCACATGACATATTTTCAAGGTAGGAGATATCCCTGTATTGTAAACAACTATGAGTTCCTATCTCTAGTAGATAAGAGCTCTTTTTGTTTTATATATATATATATATATATATATATATATATATATATATATATATATATATGTAAGATTTCCCCTTTATTTAGTGTGTCTTTGCAGGGGGAAATGGTGCTATATTATATTGTCGGTGTAGCTGGGGGTGGACAGAGGGTATAACAGACACAGGTCACATACCCAAAAATGATAAAAATAAAAATTAAAATTAAAAAAAAAGAAGAAATAAATAAAAATGTATGTGCTCGCAAATGTATATGTAGGACCAACATTTAAAAAAAATAAATAAATTTAAGAAAAGAAGAAAAATGAGTTCGCGAAGGTTTTAAAGGGCCAAAGTGGTGCAAAAGACTACCTTACATTTGGGGGAGAGCAGGTAACGAGGTGGTGTATTACAGGTCCTATGCCTATGTTGGAAGTACAGTTTTTCCCATTGTCTTTTGGGTTTTTGTTGTAATGTGTGGGTTCTCAGGCATCTTCCTATCCCACCCCCTGACCTTCTTCAGGTTGGTAAAAATTTGCGGCAGGGAGGTCTTGGAAGAGTTCTTGCATTGGGGATACTTTTGGACCTAGGTCCGGTTTCAAGTAACAGTCCACATTAGGGGGAGTTGGTAGGGAGGGCCTCGCAGCATGAGTCCGCAGGGGAGTTGGCTGTCTTTTCTTGTCCGGGACGAGGTGTGGGTTTGACTGGGTGTCCCTTCTCTTGGGTGCTGGGTACTGGTTCGTTGGGGTAGGAGGTCGATCTTGTTGCCTAATAGATTAAGGACTGAGGGTGAAGTGTTTTAATATAGAGGGAGGTCTGGATGGGATTGAGGGGTGGAGGGATAGTTGGGTTTCCAGAGGGGGGAAAGGGTAAGGTGAATGGAAGGGGTAGGGAGGGAGAAAAGAGAAAAATACATTAGAAAGAAAGGGAGAAAAGAAAAGATAGAAAGTAAAGAAAAGAATAAAAGAGAAAAAAAATCAAAAAGCAAGTGGTGAGAAGAGAGGAGAGAATAACAAGGGAATGCTAGTTTGCTTGAATGTGTTCAGTGAATAGAGCATGTAGTTTGAGTCTGTTCGTCGCTGTTACTGCTTCGGTGGTTTGACTGGTCACGTGCTTGAAACCCTAAAAGAAGGTAAACCTAGAGATAAAGTGTATGTTAAAGAGATTTCTCAAAAAAAAAAAAAAAAGAGTTTTCTCGGGGTCATCTCGTAGTGCAAACTAGGTATGGTATCTCGTGTGCTATCCCGAGCTGCCATCTTAGCTTGTCCGCCCTTTGTATCCAAGAACGCCTGTGGACAGAGAAGCTGAGAGGTTATTTTACATATAGTAAGATAGAGGCATTAATACGTAGTGTTATGGGATGTTTCCATTGGAGTCAGTGGTTTGCCTTGGTATTCTTTACCTGTGTTCCTGTATACGATCTCTACAGGACTATTATGAGCCCTTGTTGTAGAAGGTTGATTACGTAGCTGTTCTCTCTATGCTGCTGTTCTGGTGTTGCTGTTTTCTTCGTGGTATAATGTGTAGTCGAAAGTTTGTGTTGTTAGTTTTTCATGTGTTTTGGGCACTGTTCCCAGGTATATGTTGACTATTACAGTGTTTGGAGTTTCTATCCTGTTAGACCCTGTTATTTGATTGTTAAGTATTAGTTGTGATTAAGATGTATGTTCTATGTGCTTCAGAATAGTGCTACCATTCTGTGTTTATCTTTTGTCTTCTGACTTACTTTGTTTAACATAACATGATCTAGGTCCATCCACGTTGCTGCAAAATCTGTGATTGTATCGTTTCTGACTGCCATGTAATATTCCATTGTGTATAGATACCACATCTTAATGATCCATTCATCTGTTGTTGGACATCGCGGTTGGTTCCAAGATTTGGCTATTATACTGAGTGCTGCGATAAATAGTGGGGTGCACACGTATTTTGGGATGAATGTTCTTCCACCTTGGGGGTATATACCTAGAAGTGCAATGCTGGGTCAAAAGGGAGCTCAATTCTGAGTTCTTTGAGCACTCTCCAGACTGTTCTCCATAGATGTTGGACTAGGGGGCATTCCCACCAGCAGTGGATGAGGGTTCACTTCATACCGCATCCCCGCAAACAAAGATTGTTCTCAGTATTTTTGATGTGAGCCATCCTCACTGGTGTAAGGTGGTATCTCATTGTTGTCTTGATTTGGATCTCTCTGATGATGAGTGAAGGTGAGCATGTTTTCATGTGTTTGTTAGCCATTTTTCTGTCTTCCTCAGAAAAGTGTCTATTCATTTCTTCTCCCCATTTTTTTATGGCTTTATTTGGTTTTGAGGGGCTCAGTTTTCTGAGTGCTTTGTAAGTTCTAGATATCAGCCCTTTATCTGATATGTCTAGTGAAAAGATTTTTTCCCATTCTGTTAACTGTCTTCTTGCATAAAGTAAGGTTTCTTTCGCCATGCAGAAGCTTTTTAGTTTGATGTAGTCCCATTTGTTTATGTTTGCTGCTAAGGTTCTTGCCATTGGTGTTCCATTCTCGAAGACCTTTTTGATATATAGGTCTTCAAGTGTTCTCCCTATTTTATTCTCAATAAATTTTATAGATTCGGGTCTGATTTCAAGGTCTTTGATCCATTTTGAGTTGACTTTTGTATAAGGAGTGAGGTATGGGTTGATTTTCACTTTCGTACATGTGGTTTTCCAGTTGTGCCAACACCATTTGTTGAATAGGCTTTCTTTGTTCCATTTCAGATTCTTGCCTCTTTTATCAAATATTAGCTGGCTGTATATCTGGGGGTTTATGTCTGGGAAATCTGTTCAAACCCACTGGTCTGAGGTCCTGTCTCTGTTCCAGTACCATGCTGTTTTGATTACTATGGCTTTATAGTATAGTTTCAAGTTAGGTAAGGAGATTCCACCCAGCTTCTTGTTTTTGAGTATGTGTTTGGCTATCCTGGCTCTTTTGTGGTTCCAGATGAATTTTGTGATTGATTGTTCTATTTCTTTAAAGAATTGTGTCTGGATTTGGATAGGGATTGCATTAAATCTATATAGAAGTTTGGGTAGGATAGTCATTTTGACTATGTTAATTCTACCTATCCATGAGCATGGGATGTTCTTCCATTTCTTTAGATCGTCTTCAATTTCTTTCTGAAGCGTTTTGAAGTTTCCCTGGTATAGGTCTTTCACTTCTCTTGTAAGGTTGATTCCTAGATACTTGATATTTTTTGATACTATCTTAAATGGGATTGCATTTTTAATCTCTCTCTCCTCAGCTTCATTGTTTGTATATAGAAACGCAACTGTCTTTTGTGTATTGACTTTGTATCCAGCCACTTTGCTGTATTGGCTGATTGTTTCTAGGAGTTTTACTGTGGACTCTTTAGGGTTTTCGATGTATATCATCATATCATCGGCAAATAGAGATAGCTTGTGTTCCTCTTTCCCTATTTGAATTCCTTTGATTCCCTTCTCTTGTCGGATTGCTATTGCTAGGACTTCTAAGGTTATATTGAATAAGAGTGGAGAGAGTGGACAGCCTTGTCTAGTTCCTGACCTTAGTGGGAATGCTTCTAGTTTCTCGCCATTAAGTATAATGTTGGCTGTAGGCTTTTCATATATAGCTGTAACTATCTTGAGGAAAGTTCCTTCTAACCCTATTTTGCTGAGTGTCTTTAACATGAAAGGATGTTGGATTTTGTCAAACGCCTTCTCTGCATCGATTGATATGATCATGTGGTTTTTGTCTTTCATGTTGTTGATGTGATGTATCAGATTGATTGATTTGCGTATGTTGAACCAACCTTGCATTCCTGGTATGAATCCCAATTGGTCGTGATGTATGATCTTTTTGATGAAGTGTTGGATTCGGTTTGCTAAGATTTTGTTAAGTATCTTTGCATCTATGTTCATTAGTGAGATTGGTCTGTAGTTTTCTTTTTTGGTGGTGTCTTTGCCTTCTTTGGGAATGAGTGTGATATTAGCCTCATAAAAAAAGTTGGGGAGGATTCCTGTTTTTTCTATGGTTTGGAAAAGCCTATGGAAAAGTGGTAGTAAGTCTTCTTGAAATGTTTGATAGAATTCACCTGTAAATCCATCTGGGCCTGGGCTTTTGTTCTTAGGGAGTTTTTAATTACATCTTCAATTTCCTCTGAGGTGATTGGTCTGTTTAGTCTTTCTAGATCCTCCTTTTCCAGTCTTGGAATAGGGTGTTTGTCCAAGAATCTGTCGATTTCTACTGGGTTCTCTAACCTAGTTGAGTATAGTTGTTCATAATATGATCTCATGATGTGTTGTATTTCTTGGGGTTCTGTTGTAATCTCTCCCCTTTCATTTGTGATCCTACTGATTTGGGTGTTTTCCCTCTTTTTTTTGGTGAGTTTTGCCAATGGTTTGTCTATCTTGTTTATTTTTTCGAAAAACCAACTCCTGGTCTCGTTGATTTTTTGTATTGTTTTCTTGGTTTCGATGTTGTTTATTTCTGCTCTGGTTTTTATTATTTCTTGCCTTCTGGTTGTGGTTGGATTCCTCTGTTGCTGTTGTTCCTGTTCTTTGAGGTGATCTTTTAAACTGTTGGTTTTGTTGTTTTCCTGTTTCTTGACATAGGCCTGTATTGCTATGAGTTTCCCCCTAATTACTGCTTTTGCTGTGTCCTATTAATTTTGACATGTTGTCTCTTCATTGTCATTTGTCTCAAGGAATCTTTTTATTTCTTCCTTGAGTTGTTCTTTGATCCAGCTGTTGTTGAGCAGCATGTTGTTTAATCTCCAGGTATTAGTTTTTCTCCATTGCTTCTTCTTGACATCAATTTTAACCTCTGTTGCATAGTGATCTGAAAGGGTACTTCTTATGATCCTTACCTTTGTGGTCTTATATAGGTTGGCTTTGTATCCTAAGACATGATCTATTCTGGAGAAGGTTCCATGTGGGTTTGAGAAGAATGTGTATTCTGCTTTCTGGGGATGGAGGGCTCTATATAAATCTATTAGCCCTAAATCTTCTAATTTTTCATTTAGAGCTCTTATTTCTTTGCTATTTTTCTGTTTGGTGGATCTGTCCAATGGTGATAGTGGAGTATTGAGGTCCCCTACTATTATCACATTTCCCTTCATGTGTTTCTCCAGGTTTGCCAGTAGTTGCCTCACATATTTTGCTGACTCTACATTAGGTGCATAGATATTGACCAGGGTTAGTGTTTCTTGATCTAATGTTCCCCTGATCAGTAAGTAGTGACCCTCTTTGTCTCTGATCACTTTCTTGAGGTTGAATACAATTTGGTCTGATATAAGAATGGCTGTGCTGCTCTTTTTTGTTTTCCATTGGCCTGAATAATTACTTTCCATCCTTTTATTCTAAGCCTGTGCTTATCCTGTAACTGTAGGTGTGTTTCTTGCAGACAGCAGAAGTCCGGTTTATTTTTCCTAACCCAGTTCTCTACTATGTGTCTTTTAATTGGAGAGTTCAGTCCATTCACATTTAGGGAAATTATTGATAGAGAGGACTGTTGTGCCGTTGTATTGTGTGCAGTGGTTGTTGTTACAATCGGGGGTTTGGATTGTGTAATTCATCTCTGAGTAAGTCGTTTAGGATCGGCTTGGTTTGCACAAATAGTTCAAGTTCGTTCATGTTTGAGAATGTTTTTATTCTGCCCTCCCATATGAATGATAGTTTTGCTGGGTATTGGAACCTGGGTTGGAAATTTCTTTCATTCAGTCGTGTAAATATGTCATTCCACTGTCTTCTTGCTTGAATTATTTCAAATGGGAGATCCGGTTTGATTCTTATGTCCTTTCCTTTGTACTTGAGGTTTTTTTTCTCCCTTATTGCTTTCAGGAGTTCCTCTTTCTCTTTGTTTTTTGCCGTTTGGATTATTATGTGTCTTGGTGTTGGCTTATTAGGGTCTATTTTATTAGGGACCCTCTTGACTTCCTGGATTTGTCCTGAAGTGTCTTTCCAGAGGGTGGGGAAGTTCTCTGTTATTATCTCCCTGACTACCTGTTCTTCCCCCTTCCCTATTTCCTCCCTTTCTGGTATACCCACAATTCTTAGATTGTTTCTTTTGTCCTTGTTCATTAGATATTGGATTTTTCCTTCCAGTGCTTTGCCTTTTATTTCTTTGTTGGTTTCTTGATCTTTTTTTGATTGTAGTTTTCCTTCGAGTTCTTCGATGTGCTTCTCCAACTCTGTGTTTCTGCTCGTAAGGCTTGTTACTTTGTCTCTTAAGTCCTTCACTTCTTTTTGTATGGTCTCTCTCATGTTCTTTGACATTTCTTCTTTAATTTGGCTGATTCGTTCTTCCATGGTGTTCTTATATTCAGTAGCTAGGGTTTCTTTCATTACTGTTAGTAATTCCTGCATTTCCTTCCTCATTACCATTTTTAAGTCTTCTTCCCCTGGATCTGTGCGATTTGGTGGACTTGGGAACTTGCTAGGATTTGTCATGGTGTCTCCAGTTATTAGGGATCTTCTTGATTTGCGCATGGTTCTTTGTATTTAATGGTGTGCTTTGGAGTGCTGTGGCTTCTTTTTTTGGCCTGCTTGTTCCCCTTCCTGAAGGTGGTTCTAGAGGGGCCTGTTGGGTGAGTTTGTTGAACCTAGCTCTTTCTCCTCCCCTTTGCTGCCTAGGGGTCAGCCTTCCCTGTGGGTCCTGTCCCTTTTCTGCTCCTTAGTTCTGTCAGCGGTGCAGTTCCGCTCCTGGCCACAATGTTTGCTGGCGCTGTTGAGCCTAGTTCTCTATCCACCCTCCTCTCTCCGAGAGTCAATGGAGCTCCGTCCCCTCCAAGCCTCCGTTGAAGGAGTTCCTTCCGCACAACCCAGAGCTCTCGTCCTTGGGGAGCCCCTGGTCCACTCCAGGGCCCTAGGGGATGGACTGTTCTAGGTCACCTGAGGGGCCAGACGACTGGCCCTATCTCCCTTGTCTATTCGGGTTGTTCAAGTTGCCCTTCCAGGTGCCTACCCAGAGGAAGGGCTTCCCTCAAGCCAATCTCCTCAGCGCTTGTGGTTCCTGGGGAAGGGGCTCGGCCTGGCAGCAGCGGGGGAACGGGCCTTACAAGGCCGTTTCCTTGCCTCCCGGGTTCGCAGGGAAGGGATTCGGCCTGGCAGCCGTGGGGGAACGGGCCTTACAAGGCCGTTTCCGCGCCTCCCGGGTTCGCAGGGAAGGGGCTCGGCCTGTCAGCCGCGGGGGACCGGGCCTTACCTGGCCGATTCCGCGCCTCCCGGGTTCGCAGGGGAAGGGGCTCGGCCTGGCAGCCGCTGGGGACCGGGCCTTACCTGGCCGATTCCGCGCCTCCTGGGTTCGCAGGGAAGGGATTCGGCCTGGTAGCCGCGGGGGAACGGGCCTTACAAGGCCGTTTCCGCGCCTCCCGGGTTCGCAGGGAAGGGGCTCGGCCTTACAGCCGCGGGGGAACGGGCCTTACAAGGCCGTTTCCGCGCCTCCCGGGTTTGCAGGGAAGGGGCTTGGCCTGGCAGCCGCTGGGGACCGGGCCTTACCTGGCCGATTCCGCGCCTCCCGGGTTCTAGGGGAAGGGGCTCGGCCTGGCAGCCGCTGGGGACCAGGCCTTACAAGGCCGTTTCCGCGCCTCCCGGGTTCGCAGGGAAGGGGCTCGGCCTGGCAGCCGCGGGAGAACGGGCCTTACAAGGCCGTTTCCGCGCCTCCCGGGTTCGCAGGGAAGGGGCTCCCCTCCCCAACTCTTTTTATGAGGCTAATATCACACTCATTCCCAAAGAAGGCAAAGACACCACCAAAAAAGAAAACTACAGACCAATCTCACTAATGAACATAGATGCAAAGATACTTAACAAAATCTTAGCAAACCGAATTCAGCACTTCATCAAAAAGATCATACATCACGACCAAGTGGAATTCATACCAGGAATGCAAGGTTGGTTCAACATACACAAATCAATCAATTTGATACATCACATCAACAACACGAAAGACAAAAACCACATGATCATATCAATCGATGCAGAGAAGGCATTTGACAAAATCCAACATCCTTTCATGTTAAAGACACTCAGCAAAATAGGGTTAGAAGGAACTTTCCTCAAGATAGTTACAGCTATATATGAAAAGCCAACAGCCAACATTATACTTAATGGCGAGAAACTAGAAGCATTCCCACTAAGGTCAGGAACTAGACAAGGCTGTCCACTCTCTCCACTCTTATTCAATATAACCTTAGAAGTCCTAGCAATAGCAATCCGACAAGAGAAGGGAATCAAAGGAATTCAAATAGGGAAAGAGGAACACAAGCTCTCTCTATTTGCTGACGATATGATGATATACATTAAAAACCCTAAAGAGTCCACAGTAAAACTCCTAGAAACAATCAGCCAATACAGCAAAGTGGCTGGATACAAAGTCAATACACAAAAGACAGTAGCGTTTCTTTTTTTTTTTTTTTTTTTTTTGGGTTTTTGGACCACACCCGGTAACGCTCAGGGGTTACTCCTGGCTATGCGCTCAAAAGTTGCTCCTGGCTCGGGGGACAATATGGGACGCCGGGGGATCGAACCGCGGTCCGTCCAAGGCTAGCGCAGGCAAGGCAGGCACCTTACCTTCAGCGCCACCGCCCGGCCCCGACAGTAGCGTTTCTATATACAAAAAATGAAATTGAGGAGAGAGAGATTAAAAATACAATTCCATTTAAGATAGTATCAAAAAATATCAGGTATCTAAGAATCAACCTTACAAGAGAAGTGAAAGACCTATACCAGGAAAACTACAAAACAATCCAGAAAGAATTTGAAGACGATCTAAAGAAATGGAAGAACATCCCATGCTCATGGATAGGTAGAATTAACATAATCAAAATGACTATCCTACCCAAACTTCTATATAGATTTAATGCAATCCCTATCCAAATCCAGACACAATTCTTTAAAGAATTAGAACAATCATTAACAAAATTCATCTGGAACCACAAAAGACCCAGGATAGCCAAACACATACTGAAAAACAAGAAGCTGGGTGGAATCTCCTTACCTAACTTGAAACTATACTATAAAGCCATAGTAATCAAAGCAGCATGGTACTGGAACAGAGACAGGACCTCAGACCAGTGGGTCAGGACAGAATTCCCAGACATAAACCCCCAGATATACAGCCAACTAATATTTGATAAAAGAGGCAAGAATCTGAAATGGAACAAAGAAAGCCTATTCAACAAATGGTGTTGGCACAACTGGAAAACCACATGTATGAAAGTGAAAATCAACCCATACCTCACTCCTTATACAAAAGTCAACTCAAAATGGATTAAGGACCTTGAAATCAGACCCGAATCTATAAAGTTTATTGAGAATAAAATAGGGAGAACACTCGAAGACCTATATATCAAAAAGGTCTTTGAGAATGGAGCACCAATGGCAAGAACCTTAGCAGCAAACATAAACAAATGGGACTACATCAAACTAAAAAGCTTCTGCATGGCGAAAGAAACCTTACTTAATGCAAGAAGACAGTTAACAGAATGGGAAAAAATCTTTTCACTAGACATATCAGATAAAGGGCTGATATCTAGAACTTACAAAGCACTCAGAAAACTGAGCCCCTCAAAACCAAACAAAGCCATAAAAAATGGGGAGAAGAAATGAATAGACACTTCTCTGAGGATGACAGAAGGATGGCTAACAAACACATGAAAACATGCTCACCTTCACTCATCATCAGAGAGATCCAAATCAAGACAACAATGAGATACCACCTTACACCAGTGAGGATGGCTCACATCAAAAATACTGAGAACAATCTTTGTTGGCGTGGATGCGGTATGAAAGGAACTCTCATCCACTGCTGGTGGGAATGCCCCCTAGTCCAACATCTATGGAGAACAGTCTGGAGAGTACTCAAAGAACTCAGAATTGAGCTCCCTTTTGACCCAGCAATTGCACTCCTAGGTATATACCCCCAAGTTGGAAGAACATTCATTCCAAAATACGTGTGCACCCCACTATTTATCGCAGCACTCAGTATAATAGCCAAATCTTGGAACCAACCGCGATGTCCAACAACAGATGAATGGATCATTAAGATGTGGTATCTATACACAATGGAATATTACATGGCAGTCAGAAATGATACAATCACAGATTTTGCAGCAACGTGGATGGACCTAGATCATGTTATGTTAAACGAAGTAAGTCAGAAGACAAAAGATAAACACAGAATGGTAGCACTATTCTGAAGCACATAGAACATACATCTCAATCACAACTAATACTTAACAATCAAATAACAGGGTCTAACAGGGTAGAAACTCCAACCACTGTAATAGTCAACATATACCTCGGAACAGTGCCCAAAACACATGAAAAAAGAACAACACAAACTCGCGACTACACATTATACCACAAAGAAAACAGCAACACCAGAACAGCAGCATAGAGAGAACAGGTACGTAATTAACCTTCTACAATAATGGCCCATAATAATCATGTAGAGATTGTATACAGGAACACAGGTAAAGAATACCAAGGCAAACCACTGGCTCCAATGGAAACATCCCATAAAACTACGTATTAATGCCTCTATCTTACTATATTTAAAATAACCTCTCAGCTTTTCTGTCCACAGGCGTTCTTGGATACAAAGGGTGGACAAGCTAAGATGGCAACTCGGGATACCACACGAGATACCATACCCAGTTTGCACTACGAGTTGGCCCTGAGAAAACTCTTTAACATACACTTTATCCCTAGGTTTACCTTCTTTTAGGGTTTCAAGCACGTGACCAGTCAGACCACCGAAGCAGTAACAGCGACGTACAGACCCAAACTACATGCTCTATTCACTGAACACATTCAAGCAAACCAGCATTCCCTTGCTATTTTCTCCTCTCTTCTCACCACTTTCTTGGTTATTTTTTTCTTTTCTATTCTTTTCTTTACTTTCTATCCTTTCTCTTCTCCCTTTCTTTCTAATGTATTTTTCTCTTTTCTCCCTCCCTACCCCTTCCATACACCTTACCCTTTCCCCCCTCTGGAACTATCCCTCCACCCCTCAATCCCATCCAGACCTCCCTCTATATTAAAACACTTCACCCTCAGTCCTTAATCTATTAGGCAACAAGATCGACCTCCTACCCCAACGAACCAGTACCCAGCACCCAAGAGAAGGGAAACCCAGTCAAACCCACACCTCGTCCCGGGCAAGAAAAGACAGCCAACTCCCCTGCGGACTCATGCTGCGAGGCCCTCCTTACCAACTCCCCCTAACATGGACTGTTTCTTGAAACCGGACCTAGGTCCAAAAGTATCCCCAATGCAAGAACTCTTCCAAGACCTCCCTGCCGCAAATTTTTACCAACCTGAAGAAGGTCAGAGGGTGTGATAGGAAGATGCCTGTGAACCCACACATCACAAGAAAAACCCAAAAGACAATGGGAAAAACTGTACTTCCAACATAGGCATAAGACCTGTAATACACCACTTCGTTATCTGCTCTCCCCCAAATGTAAGGTAGTCTTTTGCACCACTTTGGTCCTTTAAAAACTTCGCTAACTCATTTTCGTTTTTTTTTTTTTTCCTCTTAAATTTATTTATTTATTTTTTTAAATGTTGGTCCTATATATACATTTGTGAGCACATACGTTTTTATTTATTTTATTTTATTATTATTATTATTATTATTATATATTTTTTATAAATTTTTGGGTATGTGACCTGTGTCTGTTATCCCCTCTGTCCACCCCCAACCACACCGACAATACAATGTGGCTCCACCTCCCCCTGCAAAGACACACTAAATAATGGGGAAACCTTACATATAAAAAAAAGAGCTCTTATCTACTAGAGATGGGAACTCATAGTTGTTTACAATACAGGGGTATCTCCTACTTGAAAATATGTCATGTGGAATCACTTCGACCTCAGATGATTAGATGCCATTCATCCAGCCTTGAACCCTGGATCCCAGACATAGAATCGGCACAGCTCTTCACAACAGCTACAGGAAACAAACTCCATCCGGAACAGCCTTAATACTGCGGGGTCAACAACAAGGACCAGCTCTAACATGATATCCTGACAAAGAGGAAAATGTGAACAACTTGACCTTAGAGCAGATTAGCCTACCTTACCAGCTAACGACAAGACAAAACCAGAAGACTCGGCACCCTTTGGTAGGTCCAAAAGCCAAGATCGTGACTTACAGATGACTGGCTACTAGAACCACGACCAGACAGTATACATCTTGGGACCAATAAAAAAGCCCTAGTTTAGGGTTTGAACTATGACTTGCACAATAAGCATGACCCCCAGTCCCAAAGGTCTGACAGAGACAACTGCAACAGAATGGGCCTTCTGGAAGCACAAAGAAAGACGCTAACCTAGGTGCCATCCTAGGTTCAGTGCAAAGACCAAGGTCACCAACCACAGAAGATGGACTAAAACGACACTGAGGTAACAGAACCTCTAGAACCACAAAGACTGACCTCACCATAAGTCCTACCTCAGGATCTGTGCAGATACTGAGACCTCTAAACACAGAGCTCTGAGTGTATCACCCTGGACAGAACAGAAGTCTTCCACACGCCAAAAAACACCACCAGGAGAATAAATGATCCTGAGCAAAGTCTGGAGCTGATCCCATGACAGTATACTCCAAGGACGGAGAAACCCCATATTTCCTAGGCCATGTGAATTCCTTTTCGAATGACCCCAATATTTACTGTGCCAGGGCAGGAGGGGAAAAAACAAAAATACAAAAAGCACAAAAACTTAGTATTTTATATATATGTATATATATATGTGTGTGTGTGTGTGTATATATATATATATATATATATATATACATATATATCTTTTACCTTCATTTATTATTGTTATTATTATTTTTATTTACCTATCTATTTTGGTCGATTTCTCTGTTTGGGTGTGATTATTGAAATCGTCATCCCCAATTATACTTATTTTTTTCTATTCTTTTCTTTTCCCTCGTTATGTGCTATGCCATGTTTCTTATTTCAAGACCATGGCGTGTTTTTGGTTTGTTTGTTTGTTTTTGTTCTGTTTTTTGTTTGTTTGTTTGTCTGTTTTGCTTTGTTTTTCGGCTGTTTTTTTTGTGGTGCTTATCGATATAGCTGGAGTCCTCACTGGATAATTGACACTTTTTTTGGTACTGGTGGAGTGTTTCACCTTCTTTCTCTCCTTCATCTCCCAAATCGATGATGAGAGCCTCTAGAAGGATTCCACCCATTTTGGGAGTATTAGACTCTTACCCCAGTTTATTTATCTTCTCCTTCTCAGGCAAAACCACGCAACTTGAACTAGCTAGTCCTGCCTACAGTTAGAGGGGTAGATAAGGGAGGCATCAAGACCAAACAGGTGCAAGACTACTAAGTAGTGGGTTGGATACAGAGGGGACCACATATTCTAGCCGCCCTGGGGGTGAGGGAAGAGGAAATGGGAGGTAGGACAACAACGGAGGGGTAGGGAGGACAATTTGGGGATGGGAATCCCCCCTGATTTTATGTAAATATGTACCTAAAATGTTATTGTCAACAATATGTAAGACACTATGATCAAAATAAAAATTATATTAAAAAAAAAAGGCCATTGATTTCTGTGTGTTAATTTTGTAGCCTGCTACCTTGCTATATGAGTCTATTGTTTCTAGAAGCTTTTTGGTAGAGTCTTTAGGGTTTTCTAAGTAGAGTATCATGTCATCTAAAACAATGTGAGCTTGACTTCTTCCTTTCCTATCTGGATTCCTTTGATATCTTTTTCTTGCCTGATCGCTATAGCAAGAACTTCCAGTACAATGTTGAAGAGGAGTGGTGAGAGCAGACAGCCTTGTCTTGTACCAGAATTTAGAGGAAAGACTTTTAGTTTTTCTCCATTGAGGATAATATTTGCCAATGGCTTGTGGTAGATGGCTTCAACTAGATTGAGAAAGTTTCCTTCCATTCCCATCTTGCTGAGAGTTTTTATCAAGAATTGGTGTTGGACCTTATCAAATGCTTTCTCTGCATCTATTGATATGATCATGTGATTTTTATTTTTCTTGTTGTTGATGTTGTGTATGATGTTGATAGATTTACAGATGTTAAACCATCCTTGCATTCCTGGGATGAAACCTACTTGGTTCTAGTGTATGATCTTCTTGATGATGCATTGGATCCTATTTGCCAGTATTTTGTTGATGATCTTTGCATCTGCACTCATCAGGGATATTGGTCTGTGATTTTCTTTTTTGGCGGCATCTCTGTCTGGTTTTGGTATCAAGGTGATGTTGGCTTCATAAAAGCTGTTTGGGAGTGTTCCCATTTTTTTTCAATTTCAGGGAAGAGCTTGGCTAGGATTAGTAGTAGCTCCTCTTGAAAGATTTGAAAGAATTCATTAGTAAATCCATCTGGGCCTGGGCTTTTCTTTTTGGGCAGATGTTTGATTACAGTTTCAATTTCCTCAGTAGTGATAGGGGTGTTTAGGTATGGTACATCCTCCTTACTTAACTGTGGAATGTTATAAGTGTCCAAGAATTTTTTGATTTCTTCTAGGTTCTCATGTTTAGTAGCATAAAGTTTCTCAAAGTAGTCTCTGATTATCTTTTCGATCTCTGCAATATCTATGGTGATCTCCCCCTTTTCATTTTTAATATAGGTTATCAGGTTTCTCTCTCTCTCTTTCTTTGTAAGTTTTGCCAATGGTCTATCAATCTTGTTTATTTTTTCAAAGAACCAACTTCTGCTTTTGTTGATTTTTCGGATTGTTTTTTGGTTTTCTACTTCATTGAGTTCTGCTTTCAGCGTTGTTATTTCTTTCTGTCTCCCTATTTTTGGTTCCTTTTGTTGAGCACTTTCTACTTCTATGAGCTTGTCATTAAGCTATTCAGGTATGCTCCTTCTTCTTTCCTGATGTATGCTTGAAGAGCTATAAAATTTTCTCTCAGGACCTCTTTTGTTGTGTCCCATAGATTCTGGCATTATGTATCTTCATTGTCATTTGTTTCCAGGAAAGTTTTTATTTCGTCTTTGATTTCATCTCGGACCCACTGGTTGTTCATTAGTAGGGTGTTTAATTTCCAATTGTTAAAGTTTTTCTTCTGTATGGCTTTGTAGTTCACATCTAATTTCAGAGCCTTGTGGTCAGCAAAGGTAGCCTGCAAGATTTCTATCCTCTTGACTTTAGGGAAGTATGTTTTGTGTCAGCATGTAGTCTATCCTGGAGAATGACCCATATACTTTGGAGAACAATGTGTATCCAGTTTTTTGGGATGGAGTGTCCTATCTATATCTACTAGTCCTCTTTCTTCCATTACTCTTTTCAGGCCTAGTATGTTTTTATTGGGTTTAAGTCTGGTTGACCTATCAAGTGATGATAGGGCCGTGTTGAGGACTCCCACAATTATTGTGTTCTTATTGATGTCTTCTTTCAGAGTTGTCAGTAACTGTAGTAGATAAATTGCTGGTCTCTCATTGGGTGAATATATGTTTAATAGTCTGATTTCTTCTTGTTGCACATATCCCTTAATTAGTATATAGTGTCCATCTTTGTCCCTTACCACTTTTCTGAGTATAAAGTTGGTGTCATCAGATATTAATATGGCCACCCCAGCTTTCTTAAGGGTGTTGTTTGCTTGGATAATTTTCCTCCAGCCTTTGATGTTGAGTCTATGTTTGTTTTGACTATTCAGGTGTGTTTCTTGTAGGCAGCAGAAGGTTGGATTCATCTTTTTGACTCATTATGCCACTCTGTGTCTTTTAATTGGTGAATTTAGTCCATTGACATTGAGGGAGATGATTGTCATAGGATTTAATGTCATCTTTGTAGATAAGTTCGCCATGTTTGTTGATCTAAAATAGACCTGTCAGTTTTTCCTTTAAGGCAGGTTTTTCATCTGTGAAGTTTCTGAGCTGTTGTTTATCCATGAATCTATGTATCCTTCCTTCAAACCTGAACATGATTTGGGCTGGTTGCAGTATTCACGGTGATGCATTCATTTCATTCAGTCTTCTAACAATATCCCACCACTGTTTTCTGCCCTTGAGATTTTCTTGTGACATGTCTGCTGTAAGTCTTAGGGTTGTCATTGTAATGAGGATGTGTCTTGGGGTGTTTTCTTTGGGTCTCTTTTAGCTGGTACTCTTTGGGCATGCAGAATTTGATTGCATGTAGTCTTTAACTCTCGGAGTATCTCTTTGATGATGTCTTTGACAGTTGATTCTTTCTGGAGATCTCCTACCTGGGTCTCTGGGACTCCGATGATTCTTATGTTGTTTCTGTTGAGTTTATCAGACTTCTATTTTCATCTGTTCACATTTCTTGAGTACTTTTTCCATTGCCTGACCGTTTGTCCTAAGGTTCTTTTCCAGTTTCTTCTGCTGTGTTGAGTTTTTCTGCATCTCATCTTCCAGTACTTCGATTCTGTCCTCAGCTGCTGTTACCCTGCTGTCGAGACCATCTACTGAGTTTTTCATAGCTACCATGTTTTTCAGATCTGCTATTTCAGTTTGGAGTTTTCTGATTTCTGTCTTTGTGTTCTGTTCAGATCAATCTATACTTTCTTTGAGTTCTACAAACATCTTCCACATTTCTATTTTAAGTTCCTTAACCGAGAGGTTAATCAGATGGTTGGAATTTTTTAGGTCATCCAAGCTATCGTCTTCATTCTCTGTGTATGTTGTTTGCCTGGGAATTTTCCCCATTGTCATGCTAGTAGTGTGATTTTTCCTGCATATTGTGGTGGGGTTTATTGTTTAGAAAGAGTGTGCGGCCTCAAACTGAAGCGGAGCGTCTACACTCTTCTGGGGCCTCTAGGTGACATTTTTTGGGGGTCCGCTTTCCAGGGCTCTGAGGAGAGCTTCAAGATTCAGGAAAGACAGAGAAGCACAGGACAGAGCTCCCTTCGGGTCCTTAGTTTTCTCAGAAGAAGCACCGCAGGGTGGAGTCTCTGCAGGTAGAGCGATCAGCACTCCACCTGGCAACCCGCACAGCCAGTCATTTCATACTCACTTGCTTGCTGGGCAGCTTCAGAATGCAGTTTTTGGGGGTTTGCTTCCCATGGCTCTGAAGAGAGTTTCAAGAATTCAGGAAAGACAGAGAACAGGACAGGGCTCCCTTCAGGTCCTCAGTTTCCTCAGAAGAAGCACACAGCTGGACAGCTCTTTCTTTACCTTATGCTCTACACTCTGTACTCTGCCTGTGAAAGATCACTTACCATTCTAAAATTCTAAATTTCTAAAATTTTAAGATTCTAAATTTCTAAAATTCTAAATTCTAAATATCTAAAATTCTAAAATTCTAAACTTTTACATTTTAAAATTCTAAATTCCAAATTCTAACTTTCTAAAGGTCTACATCTCATTCTAAATTCTAAAATACTAAATTCTATTCTACAATTCTAAATTTCTAAAATTCTATTCTAAATTTTTAAAATTCTAAATTCTAAAATTCTGAATTTTATTCTAAAATTCTAAATTCTATTCTAAAATTCTAAATTCTAAATACTAAAATTCTAAATTCTAAATTTTTAAATTCTAAACTCTAAAATTCTAAATTTCCAAAATGTTAATTCTCATTCTAAATTCTAAAATTCTAAGATTTTCTATTTCTAAAATTCTAAATTCTATTCTAAAATTTTAAATTCTAAAATTTTAAATTCTAAAGTTCTAAATTTCTAAAATTCTAAATTTTATTCTAAAATCCAAACTCTAAATTTTTAAATTCTAAAATCTTAAATTCTATTCTAAAATTCTAAATTCTAAAATTTTAAATTCTAAAATTCTAAATTTTAAAATTTTTTTATTTTATTCTAAAATTCTAAACTCTAAAATTTTAAATTCTAAAATTTTAAATTTTATTCTAAATTTTTAAATTTTAAATTTCTAAATTTTAAATTTATAAATTCTTAAATTTTAAATTTCTAAAATTCTAAATTCCATTTAAAATTCTAAAATTTTATATTCCAAATTCTAAATTCTTAGACTTTAAATTCTAAATTCTAAATCCTATTCTAAAATTTTAAATTTTGAAATTCTAAGATTCTAAATTCTAAATTTCTAATATTCAAAAATTCTAAATTTTAAATTTCTAAATTTTACTCTAAAATACGAAAATTCTAAATTCTGAATTTCTAAAATTCTAAATTCTATTCTAAAATTCTAAATTCAAAAAAAAAAAAAACAAGAATAAAGTCTTGGAGCAGAACCTTCAAAAAAAGGGAAGTTATTGTTTCCTGAAGCTTCACGGAAGAAACTTTAAGATTTTCAAATGTATTATTATGTCATGTTCAATTAAGTGAGAGTGTGACTTTTCCTTTTCACCCCTTTTCTATCTAGATGCTTTTGACATCTTTTTTTTCCCCCTTGACTACTATGGCAAGTACTTGAAGTACTATATTGAATAAAAGTAAAGTGGCTAGAAGGGACAAGCTTGACTTGTGCCAGATTTTAGAGGAAAAGCTTTTCGTTTTTCCATTAAAGTACAGTGCTTGTGATAAATGGCCTTGACTATGTTAAGAAAAGTCCCTTCAATTCACATCTTCATGATAGTTTTTATGATTAATGGGTGTTGGACCTTGTCAAATGTTTCTGAATCTATTCTTATGATTATGTTATTTTTCTTTTATTGATATGGTATATTATATTGATTTACTTAGGTATGTTAAACCATCCTTGCATGTCTGGAATGAATCCTACTTGTTCATGGTGCATGACCTTATGATGAGCTATTGAATTCTATTTGCTAGGATTTTATTGAGGATCTTTGCATTTCTGTTCACAAGAGATATTGGTCTGTAATTCTCTTTTGTGGCATCTCTATCTGCTTTTGGTATTAGGGTGATGTTATCATCATTAAAATTTTTTCGAACAGTTTCTGTTTCTTTAATTTCCTAGAAAAGCCTGAAAACTATTGGTAGTAGTTCCTCTGTAAAGATTTAAAAGAATCCAATAATGAATACATGTAGGCATGGGCCTTAATTTATTAGAAGACTTGTGATTACCATTTCAATTTCCTCAATATTGATAGATCTTTTCAGATATTGCAGATCATCTTGGTTCATCTTGGGAGGTTATAGGAATTCATCAATATGAACATGAAGATTTCAAGAAAGCTGAAATTCCTATTATTAGATAGGTATTTTAATTTATATATATTTACATATATTTTTGTTTGTTTGGGGGACCAACCGAGGTAGTGTTCAGGGGTTAGTTGTGTTTCTGTGTACAGAGATCACTCCTGGTGAGCTTAGGATATCAGATGGGATGCTTCAGATCAAACATAGGTTGGACTTGGGCAAATCAGGATCCCTACCTGTTATACTATCATCCTGCTCCCATTTATAAATAGTTAAAAAGATAAATTACTCTACCTCAGATTTATCTGATAGACTCGCAGGGGTCCTCAAACTTTTTAAACAGGGGGCCAGTTCACTGTCCTTCAGACTGTTGGAGGGCCAGATCATAGTAAAAAACAAGAATTATGAACAAATTTCTATGCACACTGCATATATCTTATTTAGAAAGGAAGAAACAAAATGGGGATAAATACAATATGTGGCCCGCGGGCCATAGTTTGAGGACCATTGTGAGATTTTTGACTAAAGATTATCCTGTCAGTGTGACCATTTATTATAGCAGTTTTAGTTGAAATTTTCTGGACTCCATAAAATTGGTTTATTAAATGTTAGTATATACATTCAACGTAGAAATCCTTGCTACAATTCCATATTTTATACAATTTATTGAAATATTGAAATGACATGATCTGCAATATATATTTAAAACAAAGAAGTAGAACTATGGTGAATATGGAACCAGTTGGTTTGACAGAGAGCACAGATATTCTGTATTTCATTACATATTCTCTGAAATGAGGACTTATGAATGTACTTAATGTTTGCCTTTGAGAAAGAAACTGATTATTAGATAGCATGGGTTACAGAATTTTTATTGTTTTTCACATTCACAATTTTGAACAATGTGAATGCATTGATTATCTGGTCAAATTAATTAAATAATTAAGAAATATTTAAATTTGGTCTAGCAGGAGGAGGTTTGGCAGGCCCCCGCCATGCCGGAGGCCTGCTTGGCCAGGCCTAGGGGGGGTGCGGGACTTGGGTAATCCCAGCACCCCTCTGCCACCTTGCTCCAGATCTCCAGGGCTTCCCCGGGCCACACGCCTGGGCAAGCCGGTGAGTTGGGTCCCTTGGTGGAGCTTGAAGGTACCCTAGGCCTTCCCCCACCATCCATGCGGCTCCTTAGGGAGGGTCCGGGTGGGGCTCTGAGCTTCTGGTCTCCCAGCTTCTTGAAGGATCTCTCCTTCCTGGGAGCCGGGAGTCTAGCAGGAGGAGGTTTGGCAGGCCCCCGCCATGCCGGAGGCCTGCTTGGCCAGGCCTAGGGGGGGTGCGGGACTTGGGTAACCCCAGCACCCCTCTGCCGCCTTGCTCCAGATCTCCAGGGCTTCCCCGGGCCACACGCCTGGGCAAGTCGGTGAGTTGGGTCCCTTGGTGGAGCTTGAAGGTACCCTAGGCCTTCCCCCACCATCCATGCGGCTCCTTAGGGAGGGTCCGGGTGGGGCTCTGAGCTTCTGGTCTCCCAGCTTCTTGAAGGATCTCTCCTTCCTGGGAGCCGGGAGTCTAGCAGGAGGAGGTTTGGCTGGCACTGGTAATCTCTGTCCAGTCTACATTTTCAAAATCGCGCAGGGGCTATTGCCCCCGCGCGCACAAGAAACATTAATAGTACTCTCACAAGAAACATTAATAGTACTCTCACAAGAAACATTAATAGTACTCTCACAAGAAACATTAATAGTACTCTCACAAGAAACATTAATAGTACTCTCACAAGAAACATTAATAGTACTCTCACAAGAAACTGTAATAGTACTCTCACAAGAAACATTAATAGTACTCTCACAAGAAACTGTAATAGTACTCTCACAAGAAACTTTAATAGTACTCACTATCATTGAATTATGTTTTTATGTATGCAGAATGTCTATTTTTTACTCTGCCCTTTTGCATACCCCTTCATAATTTCATATTTCTCTTTAACTTCTTTAACTCCTATCATCATTACTCCTTTTATACCCTTTCTAACTTAAGTACTGTTGAGTCCTAAGTCACAGACCAAAGTGGTGCCCTAGAGTTAACACCCACCCAACTATTTTAAAAGGCATAAAAAGGACACATATCTTTTCAACATTTTATGGGTGTTTTCTTTGACGGCTATAACTTTTGCTAAATACTTTCTTATACAGTGATGATCCCCCCCCCATGTTTTTTATCTTCTCTTTGTGAACTGCTCAATATGGAATTTGGTGTGAAAGAATCCCTCAGTTTAATACTTATGTTTGAACCAAGTCATGGGTCTTGTTGGAAATGTTCTAATGCCCCCATATATCTGATAGCACCACGTGGCTTTATATCTTGTTTGCGTAGGCACACTAACATGGAAAAATACTATACATACCAATAAGTTCTTATCTAATAAAAATCTTGTAGTGCAATGAGACCTTACACCCTGAACATTGACATAAAGACCTGGCACAGGCCTCAGAAGAATGGAAATTCTCCATTCACCCCTTGATCTACAGAAGACATTTACAAAACATCCAAGGTTGTATATAACATCACCTGGTGGCATTCCTGTACCAGGAAAGACCCTACAGCTGCTCTGACATCTACTCAAAAGAAACACCCCTTAACACTGAGAAGACAACAAGAACAAAGACCTGCTTACTGGACAGGGCTTGCTGTATTGCCCCTTAATTGTGAGGTTTGTCTATAACATCACCTGGAAGCAATCCTCTACCACGGAAGACCCTACCACTGCTCAGACATCGTCCTGCTCAAAAGAGACTTCCCTTAACACTGAGAAGACTTAACAACAACAACCTGCTTACAGGAAAGGGCTCCCTGCATTGCCCTTTCATGATGAGGTGAAACGAGAAGGCACTCCACATAATGACTTCAATGTAGGACATGCAGATTCCAGAATCTTTAATACAGAAACATGAGACCAACAACAGAGACTGTGTGAAAAGTGTGTTGGCACTACAGACAAAGTCTTGGATCGAACAATAACTTTCCTGAGGCCTAGAGCTGGTCTTATGCCAGGAAACTTCAGAGGTAGGATCTCTTTGTATTTAGGCCAAGGTTATTCCTTTCCATGCCTCTCATATTTTGGTGGGCCTATGCAAACAACAATTGCCACTCTAACACCGTTTTTACTGTGCTCCTTTGACTCTAATTTTTAAAACGCACCCACTTAAAATTTGAGGTTAACTTAAGCTAATATGCATGTACATGGAAATGTAAAAAATACTATGCCTCTAATGTTTAAGGAGTTACGTAAGTTGGATGGCTTTAGATTGCCTTGTGTGCTGTTAAGAAATATTATAATGTGCTACAATCTGGAGACTTGAGGGACAAAGTAATTGCACATGGATTCTGTTTCATTTATCTTAACTTTCTTTGGTGAAAGTTCAAAGTTAAGATATCAGCAAGGGGACTTCTTCTGATAATTATGTTATGGGTGATTGTCCTTCCACTGTAACTTTACCTTATCCTCTTTCTTTGCATCTTTTGTTCTCATAATTCAAAATAAAAAAATTATATAAAAAAAAGAAATATTTAAATTTACTTCAAGTAAATTTGCATATTATAAAATTTAGGATTCTTGTTATTTCATAAAAATGAACTTACTTACAACAACCAAGGTCTCTAATCCTAGAGGTCTGGCTGAGACAACTGCAACTGAGCAGAACTTCTGGAAACATAATGAGACTCTATCCTATGATTTGTACTAGGATCTCTGCAAAAACCAAAACTGATTAAAATTACAGTGTTGGTATAGAACTTCTAAAAACATAAAGAAAGACTTCACTCTAGTCTCCTTCCTATGACTTGTGCAAATACTGAGATCTCTAATTCTGAGTCCTGAATTTATCATCATCGACTGAGTGGAAAGTTTCCAGACAGCACAAAAGGACCTAGGGAAGAGAAAAGGAGCATGTACTGAGCCTATAGTTATTCCCATGACAGTATGCTTCAAGGGCAGAGAAACCCTTTATCTCTTAGGCCAACAGAATTCCCTTTCTAATTTTCCCAATATTTACTGTGTCTATGCAAAAAAAAATTAATTTTGTTGTTGTTATTGTTGTTGTTTTTTCCCTTTTTGTGTGCTTTGTTTTGTTTTTATTTCAGGACTGTGGTTATTGTTTGGTTGTTGTCTTTATTGTTGTGGTGCTTTTTGGGTTCTTTTGTTTGATTTTTTTGGTATGGTTTTTATGTTTTTTTTTTCCTTTTTCCCTTTCTTCTCTTAATTTTTATAGCCTCTTACAGGGTTCCTCAAATTTTTTAAACAGGGGGCCAGTTCACTGTCCCTCAGACCATTGGAGGGTCTGACAATAGTAAAAACAAAACTTATGAACGAATTCTTATGCACACTGCATATATCTTATTTTGCAATGAAGAAACAAAACAGATACAAATACAATATGTGGCCCGCGGGCCATAGTTTGAGGACCACTGCTAGAAGGACTCCCCCTGTTTCTTTCTTGTTTGATTAACTACCCCCCTTTTTACTCTTTCTTTCTTCCCTCCAAACAGAACCACATAACTTGAACCATCTTATTCTGTCTCACAAATTGAGGGGGAAATAATGGAGGGTACTAAGACTAAAGTGTATGAACATTGAGTAGAAATTAAAAAATGATCATACTTAAACACCAAATCCAAACCAACGACAACAGAATCAAACCCCAATCTACAACAAGCTTAACACAGAGGGGACCATGTATACTAGCAGCCCAGGGGTCAAAGGAGGAGGATATGAGATGCATGCTGGGAACAAGGGAGGGAGGACAACACTGGTGGTGGGAATGCCCGATTCATTGTCACTATGTACCTAAAATATTACTGTGAAAGATTTGACTTTGGTCAAAATAAAAATTATTTAATTAAAAAATGAACTTACTTGGGGATTTATAATGAATTATGCATAGATTTATTATACATCTTTTACACAAAACCTAAATGTTCTCAGGGATTACTTCTGCCTCTGCACACAGAGATCATGCCTAATGGGTTTGGGAGATCATAAAGGTTTCCTCGGATTAAAACGTGGTTGAGAAGCTAGAGAGATTTGCCTTGCATGTAAAAGATTGGTGGTTCGAATCCTGGCATCCCATATGGTTCCCTGAGCCTGCCAGGAGCAATTTCTGAGTATAGAGCCTGGAATAACCCCTGAGCGCTGCTGGGTGTGACCAAAAAAACAAAAACAAAAAACAAACAAACAAAAAAACTTGGTTGAGTTCAAACAAGCACCTTACCCACTACATTATCTATTGCAGCGTTTTTCAACCACTGTACCGCAGCACACCAGTGTGCTGTGAGATATTGTCTGGTGTGCCATGGGAAAACTTCCAATTTCATCCGTAACATGGCTCACAAATGGACCAATCATTAGATTCTAAAGACAGAGAAAGACTGAGAGCTCTTGATGAAGAGCTACGTGTGTGTCTTTCTTCGATTCCTACCAGAATATCATCAGCTTTGTGTTCAGCCAAACAAGCCCAGGTTTCACAGTGAATAAGTAAACAGAAATACAAACAATTATAAAATACTTTATTATACAATAATAAAATTATAAAATAATTTCTTTGTGCTTATTTGATTCCTATTCAAGAGAATTACATTATATATAGTCAATATAGGCATGGGGTTAAATTATTTTAATATTTTCTTATGGTGGTGTGCCTTGTGATTATTTTTTCATGAAAAAAGTGTGCCTCTTCACAAAAACATTGAAAAAATACTGTTCTATTGGACTGCAAAAGTCATTATGTTATTCTTGCTCAGAGATACTGGAGAAAACCTAATCTTTATAAATTATGAATTGATGACTAATTTGAGTGAATTAGCTAAATTTTGTTCTAGCAGGTATTAAGGAATGAAACTACAACTGGAAATGTGTAGCTAATCATCTTAACGCATACCTTGAGCATGTGCCATGAGGACCCAACTTATACTCCATGTGATGGGACATGACCATCCAATACAGAAAGAACCCCAGATCCCATACATCCCATACATGGAACTGACACAGGTCCCAACAACAGCACCAAGAACCAAATTCCTCCCTATGAAATTCCTAATACCGCTGTAGCACCAACTTGCAACAATTGATATGACACCCTGGCAGGAGGAAATGGCAACAACTTGTTCTAAGAGAGGGTTGCCCTATCTCATCACCTACCGGTATGATGCAATCAGGAGACGTGAAAGCCTTTGTTTTACGCTAAAACCAAAATAGCTAACTACAGAAGACTGACCTTGACAAATATAGACTGGGAGGAACCTATCAAGGGACCAATAAGAAAGATCCTAGCTGAGGCCTAGGATTTGTACAAAAAACAAGATCTCTAATTCCAGAAGTCTGACTTCAACAACTGCAACTGAGCAGAACTTCTGGAACCATACTAAAAGAATCTATCCTATAGGTTCTGACCTAGGATCTGAGCAAAAACCAAGACCACTAATATGGAAGACTGATTACAACAACAGTGATGGAACAGAACTTCTAGAACCAAAACCAAACAAACAAACAAACAAAAACCTCTCTCCTAGCCTTCATCCTACACAAATAACAAGATTGCTAGCTACAGAAACCTGACGTCATTATCTACAACTGACCGGAAAGTTCCCTGGTGCCATAAAAATAACTTGGTGTGTCAAAATGAGTGTGTATGGAGCCTGTAGTTGTTCACATGGCAGTATGCTTATTTTATTTTATTTTATTTTAATTTTTTAAATTTTGTTTTGTTCGGTTTTATTTGCTTTGTTCTTTTTTTGTTCTTTTTGTACTTTTGTTATTACTGCCCTATTGTTTTTTTTTGCTTTTGTTTTGTTTGTTTAGCTTTGTTTTGTTACCCCTTTCTTCTTATTTTCCCCTTTCTCTTATAAAGGGAAATTTATAGCACCTCGACGGACTCCCCCTAGTTCCTTTTATTTCTTTTCTTTTTCTTTTTCTCCTTTTGCTTTTGTTTTTGCTTTTCTTTTCATTTCCCTTATATTTTTGTATATACCCAACAGAACCACATTACTCGAATCATCTTGTTCAGCCTCACAATTTTTGTCTTTTTTTAAATTAATATCTTTATTTAAGCACCATGATTACAAACATGTTTGTAGTTTGGTTTCAGTTATAAAAAGAACACCCCTCCTTCACCAGTGCTACATTCCCACCACCAATGTTCCCCATCTCCCTCCTCTCCCACCCCCTGTCTGTATTTGAGACAGGCATTCTACTTCTCTCACTCACTACCATTGTCATGATAATTGTCAGTGTAGGAAACAGGTTTCTCTCTCTTGCTCTCTTCTCACTCTCTCCACATGAATATACATACATACAATACACATATGTCACAACTGTTCAAATCAAGTTTGTTGATTATATTATACAAATCTACTATATCTGACTAGTATTTTGCCACTCTATTTTCCAGTTTCTGCTAATGTTATGTCAAAATTTCTCATTTTCAGTATTTTGATTATTGTGTTGGTTTTTCTCTATGAAGCAGGACAATAGTTGAACCTACTTCAGCCATCTGGTTGCTGAAGTAGGTTCAACCTGCTCAGGGAGTTAGTCCCCCTGCCTGTTTCATCAGGAGTCTGCCATTTTCTACAGCTAGGACTCATTCTGAGAAACCTGCACAAATGACTCTCCTTGGTTTCTGGAAATACTCTCCCTTTGTACTTCAGGTGTGAGGGAGTAGTAATATCCCACTGTTTCTTGTTGTTAGGTACTTCATCGTGTCCTCTGCTCCTTCAACTTTCTGAATTCCTTTGTAAAGTGTCTGTTCCTTCATTCCTCATTCACAAATCCCATTAAGATTGATATTTGGGGCCAGAGAGATAGGCCATTTGTCTTGCATGCAGCTGACCCGGGGACAAACCCAGGTTCTATTCCCGCATTCCCATATAGTCCCCTGTGCCTGGTGGAGTGATTTCTGAGCTCAGAGCTGGAGTAAGCCCTGAGCACTGCCAGGTGTAACCTCCCCCCAATAAAAAAGATTGGTATTTGTTTCTTGTCAAGGCTATGACTGCATATTCTATTCAATTCATTTCAATATTATAGTGTCAAGGTCATATACCACTTTTTGTAGTTGATAAATCTTATGTATTAATGGGATTTGTTCAAATATTATGTTGTCTGAGAATAAGATGTAAACTTACTTTTAAATTTAATGTGTAGTTATTTCAGGTAGTTTTTCTTATTATATCTCATTTTTCAAATTTTTCTGCAGTTTCATTTTGAAGTGTCTGTTTAAGGAACTTTATTATTCATTATTATTATTATGCATTTTATTATACATTATTTTTATATTGTATTGTTGTTTGGGGGCCACATACAGTGGCACTCAGGGATTACTCCTGTTTCTGCACTCAAGAATTACTTCTTGGCAGGATACTATATGGGTTGTTGGGGATTGAATCAGGCTCAGCCACATATAAAACAAGTATCCTATACAATACACCATCTCTCATCCACCAGGAACATTAAAATATTTTATAGGAGCCAAACTCAGTAGTGCTGAGGGTCATTCCTTGTGATGCTTGACCCAGTTTCACAATCAGCCTCACAATTTGAGGGAGAAAAATGGATGGTACCAAGACCAGACAGTTGAATGAACATGTAATGGAAATAAAAATGATCAGACTTGAACACCAAATCCATAGTCAACTACAAAAGAATCAATATTTAATGTGCAACAAGCTGTATGAGTGAGAAACAGGTACACTAGCATTATGGGGGGTAGAAGAGGGAGATATGGGATGCATGCTGGGAACAGGGGTGGAGGGAAGACAACACTAGTGTTCGGAATGCCCCTCATTCATCGTCATTATGTGCCTTAAATATTTCTGTAAAATAATTGTAATTCACTTTGACCACAATAAGAATTAAAAAAAATCACACACCCTATTACAACACTCAGAGCATACACTCTGCTTTCCCCCAATCCCCTTACCCTGTTTTCACTAAACACAGAAGCACACACCCTGTTTTAAGCCCCTCTCAAGTGCTACCTGATTATCAAACAAAGAGCCCACACCCTATTCTCCCCTAATATAAATATCCTTTTCCCACCTGAAATAAATGGAATTGCTCTTCAGAAGTGGGTGGTAGATGCTTCTTTGTGAGTGCTCTACTATCTGAGATCTGACTTCAACGGTAGGTGGCTTCTACATCCAGTGACTCTGACCTCACCAGCAACTCTGAATTCACTAGTGACTTCTACAGCTTGGGATCTGAGCTCACCAGCTTCATTTACAGAAAGTTATATAGTGAATAAGACATTTGGCTTGCACTCAGATGACCAGGGTACAATTCTTGGCACTATACATAGTTCCTCAAGCCCCACCCAAGTTATTTCTAAGCATAGAGCTAGAAGCAAGCCCTGAACTCTACCAGGTATGGCCCAAAAATTAAATATATATATATATATTATATATAAATGAACAACAATTATATGATTTTACTACAATGACTTGTTTAATTATCACAGTAATAAAACTTCTTTTCACAAATATAAGGAAATGGTTTAGAACAATAAGTAGCAGTTATGGATGATGATTTGAAGTATCCACAATTTGCACCAGGTGGAGATTTCTGTTTTAAATTCCTGCATCAAAGAGCATATTTAATTTACAAAGTCAATCATAAATTAGAAATTATCACACATTTAAAATAACTGAGTCTAATTATTCTAACAGGCATACATATCTTTGATATAGAGCTGCAAAGATTTCAAATGTAATTTTATTTTAAAATTAATATAAATGGAAACTGCTGAAAATGGGACAGGAGAGAGAAAGTAAAATATAAAATGTATGCTGCTTAGACATGTACATTTTAAAAAATATTCCTATAAAATGCATAAAGTTTCTGAAAGCGATTATATGCAATACATTTTATGTGACATTTTATAGTCAATAAAAAATATATTGTTTCCTATGGCTCAGATGAATTTGCATAGAGCATTGTTCTCCAAAGCTAGCATGGAAGGCACTTGTATAAACTGTAAGAATCAGCCTTGTCCAAAAGACCATTTGCTACCCACATCAAAAGTTAAAAAAAAATGTGAAATTAAGCAAAACCATAGAGAACAATGAGTTTTATTTACAGGGATAAGCTACAAAAAATAGATTCCAGAATTACATGACTTTCCTCCAAATGACATTATCCAATGTAATTTAATTTATTTCCTTATTTATTTATTTATTTTTGGTTTGGGAGCCACATCTGGCAGTGCTCAGGGTTTAGTTCTGGCTCTGCACTCGGGGATCCCTACAGGTGGGTTCAGGGCACCACATAGTGTGCCAGGAATTCAGGTCAGCCAAATACAAAGCAAATCCTCTACCATTTATACTATCACTCTAGACCCAAACCAATTTAATTTGACTATTTTATATATATACACAATCCTACATCATGGTGTCCTACCTACTGCTATGTTACTGTTACTAGTAATGCTACTAGAAGGCTATATGTCAAGTAACATCGAAGTTGCTAGTTTAAGTTGTGTGCTAAATTAATTGAGCTGAAGAGACTGACCTGAACACTAATCTATAATTCCTACCACCAAACACCAAAGATGCTTTGTGATTCAGGAGCAATTAAGACATGGCAACACACTTATAATATGTATTATCTGATATGTTTATTTTATCATTAACTATCCTCCCACCATCACTCAGTCACTGTATTCATAGGAACCTGGTATGTTTCCTTTTTTTGCACTATTATAGCATCTAATCTATCAGAATGCAGGAAATGTTGTGAATATGCAACAAACAACAAGGTAATAGCCCTGTGGTCACATATTGTCCCAAACATTATTTCAGTTCATTATAAATTGATTGTTTTTCATTTCTATAGTACCATCCTTTACTACACCAATACATCTGAGCTAGCATACTAAGGAGAGAACTAGCAGGGATGTTTTTAGGCATTCTTGCAAAAAGAACTTATAGGAGATATATTAATTACAACATAAGAGATTTTATAGTATTAATAGAATATTTCAGAAATAAATCGTTTTAAATTTTTATGTAATTTTTTATGAAATTTACCTGTAAGGTAAATTTTCACTGAGAGAATTGGGTTTAGATATATATATATATCTTTTCCTCATTATTATATGTTTCTCTTTTACCTATACCTATTAGCAGAATAGTATTTTCAAATATATGAGAAAAAATTCTGAAAGTAGAATATTATTTTGCCATGTTTGAAGAAGGTTCTTCCACTAAAAAATCAGCTAGAATGGATGGCGAACACGCTGCTCTCGAGCCACATGCGGCTCCAGGCCAAAATGAATGCGGCTCTTTGCCTCTTATTATTTTGGATACTGTGGCTCTTTGCCAAGTTTGGATTTTGTTCTGCTGCTTCTGAGGAGGGAGGGACCTCTGAGGAGAGATCTCCAAGCACGCGTATTCCCTCTCCCATCCTTCGGAAACAACTGTACGGGCCAGCGAGCGGAGAATCCGTGTGGCACATGTTGGGTCATATCTAGCCGTTAGTTCTGAGTATGGAAGACGCAGCACACCCTCACCATCACTGCAGGATTTTGACCCTCACTCAAAATGGCAAAATGCAATATGTGTTCAATAGATTATTGTTAAAATTATATGCTTTGGTGTGAGTATATGTCTGTTTTGGCAGGTCACTGCGTGGTGTGGCTCTCTGACTCTCACAGTTTAAAATTTTGGTTCTTTGTGTCGAACTTGTTCGCCACCCCTGAGCTAGAAAATAATGTTCTTCAGATATGAACAACTGGGTCTCTCTGACATGCATTTGGTTATCTAAGTTTTGTCCAAATGGTGTGTTAGAGTTATGAAGGACTCTTATTATCATTCTTATTAAGGAATCTTAATGATATCTCTAGATTATTTGCTTAGGGGAAATCAAGCATGATGACAAAAACCTACAGATTCCGAGCAAGGTCTGAGCCATCCAGCCACAACCAGTGTTGCCGAGTGCTGTTTTTATGTAATCCAGTCCAATAATTGTAATTGATTCTTGATTGAATAAAGCTCTGTGGAAAATTAGAAATGCTTGTATCATTTCTAATAGTAATATAACTTTATGCCTGCGGAAGTCTCTAATAATTAAATATCAATCATATTTATCTCCAAACTTATCAATCATAGAGCAGAAGAGGATTTCTTGTTCCCTTGAATGTGTAACCCAACCAAATATCAGTGGTGCAAGCGAAAATCTCGGCTATATTCAATTGCCACCTTTAGATTGCTCATATCTTTGAAGGTGCTTACTAAATTGTGATGACCCACATACAGCGAAAAACTCAGTCATTCCACAGAAGCTACAGCAAAGCTATTTCTCTATTTAAGTAATTATTCTCTCAGGTCTGTTATAATTGTATTCAATTTTGTCCAGGTACTTCTGCACCATTAAATTATAATTATTTCAAATAAAATTAGAAAAATTGTATTGGAAGTAAATTTCAATGCCATTTCTAACTCACTACAAATTTCCTAACATCACCAATTCAGTATTAATAAATAAACATACCTGCTCTTCTTTGTCATCAATCTTAATGAGACTAGATCCCTTTTGTTGGCATAATTTCTTACTGTCATCCCAACTTGCCTCTTTTCTAGAAATGTAGTAACAGGTTTTGACACAGCAAGACCAGTTTTCATGACTCTTATCAACAGATGAAGTTTGTTTATCTTGAAAACAAAAGTCACACATTCTCAAACCATTAATTTTTGTTAAACCTGTAATATTTATCATTTAATTTACTTCAATGATTACTTCATATTATATTCCCTAATTCCCAAAAATATGTTAAAATAGCTCTTCTGAAATATTCTGAAGAGTATAGTTGATACAAACTGTCTTTGACAAACCCAAGGTTATTGCTAATTTTTCAATAGAAAACAATAATTCTGAAGTTCAAATTGACTTTAGAGACAAGGACAGATTTCCGTAGGAAGAAATCCATCTAAGTAAATATATGAGAATAGAGAAATGTCAAAATATCTACAAATAGAAAAATATCCACCACAAACATAAATACTAAGATATATCAAAATCACTATATAATAGGAACCTCTTATTATGTGACTGTTAAACACATAATTATAAAAATATGTTTAATTCTAAAATATTAGTCTAAAATGTATGTGATTGAATATAAATATTTTAGATTAAAAGTTAAGATGGGAAAAAAATGGAGTCATTTCATGATGTGGGGGAAATCAGTAAACTGTCAGTTTAAGAACTAAAAACGCACCTGTGAATATGGGCAAAGTTGTGCGATCTTCAGCCTCTGGTGAGAAAGTAGTATTTCCTTTTGGGCTTGGCACTTTTTCACACTGACACGAGGACCTCTGCAAAACTTCAATCCACAATATAATATTATGGCCAGAAATAAATGAATTAATTAGATCACTTTATTATTCCCTTTTATTTAAACTGAATCACACAGTAATTATTTTTGTCTGAATTGAAACTACTGTGCTGAGAAAGTAGCTGAATGGGAGACTTCATATTTTAACTTCCATGTATGAGAATTTGGGTTTCCAGCATACCCAATAAATAATGAGTATAGTCATAAAACTATGGCTAATATATTTTAAATTTCAAAATTAATGGATTTTTTATGTTAAATTATTTTATTTGTGAAACATGATAGAAAAACCAGGAGAAGGTACCTGGAAATGACATGTGAACAACTTAAGGTAGAAAATAAATTTTGAAATAAACTTGCTACATATTATTCTCATATATGTAAAGCATCAAACATAACATACAAAAATATATAAATAAATAATATCAATAAATAATATAATTACTTATTTTTATTATTCCACTCTATTATTTGTATCCAAATAATAAATTACCTTTTGAAAATAATTTGACTTTATATTTAATATATTTCATGATTAATTTGGTAAATGTGCATTCAAGAAAGAACTCAGAAGGAGTTACCTTGAATGTAGATTAAAATAAAGTTAAAAGTCTCATAAAAACCTCAAAACTTCTAAAAATGCAATGGAAAAATATGAGTGTGTGGCTCTTTAAGTGTGTGAACATTTAAAAAATACACTGAGGATTCATTGCACACTTTGAATTTTTACTTCAATTCTGCAAGCACCTAACATCTTTCAGTCAAATTCAGTGTCTGCTGTTAAGGAAAAAAAAAATCTAAAAACATGAAGGTTTAGTCTCTTAATAGCTTCAATTGCAATTAATAAGCTATTCTTACATTTCAACAAAGTCATTCTGATATTCACATTCTGAACCTGAATTAAAGACATATCAAGATCTCTATTTCCTAAGTGTTACTGTTTCACTGACTAATTTTCTTTATTTACTAGTGGAGAATTCTAGAAGAACCTCAAAAACTTATTTTACTAATAATCCCAATCTGAACATACAGATGAAAATCATCATTTGCTCTCCTCCCCTAAATTCTAAATGGCAGATGATAAAAACATCACATAATTCTAACTAGTCAGTTAAAATCCGGCTCAGAAGTTTAACACTAATTTTTAATCCTAACTCAATGTTCTAAAAAATAATGTGATTATTGCTACTCACACATATATCCTAAGGCTATGGTTGACAGCAGAAGAAAAAAACATGAAACTCCTAGACTTACTACAATGATATGCCATGGAAACTCTGCACAAGAGAAAAAAGAACAAAACAGTAAGAATTGAGCTAAAACCCAACTGCAAACATGCTTGTAATCATGGTGCTTAAATAAAGATTTATATTTTAAAAAAAAAAGAAGAATTGACAGAACTAAATTCTTAGAATTTTAACTTGTCAAGTATTTTTATCACTAATTACTGTCACTTGATGATACACATGGGGTCAGAAGCAAACTTCTAGGGTCTAAAATTAATATTTTGCGGCAAGAGTAAGAGTTTAGTGAGGAGAGCATTAACCTTGCACAAGGCCAATCAAGGTTCAAATCCCAGCATCCCAGGTGGTTCCCTTAGCCTCACCATGAGTAATTCATTAGTGTAGAGTCAGTCACCCTCCTGAGTGTGGTACCCCCAAAAATCCCAAGAAAATAAAAAAATTAAATTAATTTTTTCTGCAATTTCTAATCTCATTTATTACTAAGTTCAGAATTCTTCTTGATAATAATAAAATATATATATAATATTACTTATGTATAAACATAATTATCATACTTTTATGTTTTAATTTGATATTAGATTAGTCTCAAAAGTCAGGAATATAGAAAATCATAACCTTTTTTTTTGTGAGCTGAGAACCTTTCGTTTTTAGGTTTCTTTGATTTGTGAAATTTCAGTTCCGTGTAGAACACTCTTTCATCACTCATTTCTGAGGCTTTCATGAAAAAAAAAGAACAAGAAGAACTTTACATAATGCTTTATAAGATATAACCACCACCAATCCCTCTTTTGGGTATCTATCCCCAGAACAGAAAAGCATTCATCAAAAAGGATGTTTGCACACCACTATTCATTGCTGCACTTAGTACAATAGCCAAGACTTGGAACCAACCTAGATGTCCAACAACACACAAGTGGATTATGAAGATGTGGTACATATCTACGGAATACTACATGACTGTAAGGAATGGTGCAATCTACAGTTACATGGGTGGAACTGGAAGATATTGTGTTAAATGAAGTAAGTCAGAAAAAGGATAAATATAGAATATTTTAAAATATAGAATATTTAAAATAACTCTATGAAGAAATGCAGTGGTCTAATAGGAGTTGTATTGAACAACTTTGACCCCAGTGGATAGCGAGAAGGAAAGAAACTGAGTGGGAGAGGAGAAACACAAATATGAAAGGATGGGGACCAGGGGCCAAGCACTTTCAGGTGCATTGGTAGTGGTTAAAAAAGGAAGGAACTAAATATCCAAGCTAAAGTCAACAACAATGGAATCAAGAGACTCAAACTTTAACAATCTAAATTTAAAATGGGCCTGTTATACTGACAGGCTGGGGGATAAGTGGTGGTATTGAATGCACTTGGAGAGTATTGGTGGAGGTCGGTGGACACTGGTGGTGGAATAGACCCTGATTCATTGTATAACTGAAACCCAACTATGAAGGACTTTGAAAATCACAATGGTTTCAATAAAGTCAATTTAAAATTATTTTTAATAAAAAGATTAAATTTATATCATGAAAATTGAAACATTTTTAGGAAGTAAAGATAATTATTAATCATGGTCAACTAAAAATTGTTTAGCAACCATTTATCAGAGAATACCTGAAATAAGTATACATACTTAAAGTAAAATATGATATATGGCATATATAGATTGATATAAGAGTTCAAATATGTCTTTATTCATTTATGCTTATCCCAAAATTCTACTAGGCTCTTCTAAACAAATCCACAAAAATATTATTTATCTAAAACTAAGCTGACCTGGGTTTGATCTCTGATACCACATATGAAGCCCAAGGAGTAATCCTTGAATGCAGATGAAGGAGAAAGTCCTGAGCACCAATGTGTATGTCCCAAAAACAAAACAAAATAAAAAATAAAATATAGTAGATAAGTTCTACTTAAGAAAACATTTTTGTTACATTTGAATAATTATGAAGAAATTAAAATAGCTATTGTCCCTAAAGTTTTGAACCTAAAGGGATTAGATATCAACAATACATTATTTCATAAATTTATAATTTGAGAAAGTTTGCCTTAAGCCTCATAAAATTATTTATTTAATATACATCAAATAATGTAAAAATTTACTGATACACCCCTATTTGTTTTATAATGAAATTGAAAGTCAGATACTAGATTTTAAATCAAATCTTACCCTAAACTCAAATATCTTTTTGATAAACTCGTTTTAATTTAGTTTTAATGTAAAATTTCATAACAAAATAAGAAGAAAACATAATTACAAATATTACTGTTGATATTTATAGAAAAATAATGATCAAAAATTTTGGAGGCTAAATGAAGTAATTTAAGTTTGAATAATTCACTGATACCAGAAAAGCATTTTATAAATTAAAAAGAAGTAAAAATTTTATGTTGTTTTGAAAAATATCACCAAAAATCTGAGTACTTGAAAATCATTTTGTACATAATAAACATGAAATCCATTCTCATTTTATCTATTCCTGTCTTCACTAATAGAATAAAATTAACATGTAACATATTCATAAACTTGGTTACCAACATCAGCTCTTCCTACAACTATCCCAAACTGCCTGAACTTTCTTCATAGTTTCGCATAGCAAATTCTATTTAATTCCCTGCAGAATCTTGGGTCACACACCCACTCTGACTAATAGTACCTGAATGTATCCTGGGAATTTCACAACTGGAGCACAAGCTTGTCAGGAGCTTGTAGCATAGTAGGACGTGCTGTTCTGCTGGTGTGTGCCTCTGCTCTCACAGTAGGAAATTGGTGTGATGACTGTACCTTAGAGACAATGTTTAAAAAAAAAGTCTGAGAGCATATGACAGTCAACTACTCACACACAGAAAGTTTCCACTGCTATAACAGCAACTCATTAATAATCCACAACTATTTAAATACGTACAACATATGGGAAAACAGGTAAATACAAGTTGTATTTATAAATGTTGGCCTGTAGTTTTAACAAATATCTCCAGGGTATATAGATGCAAGATGAGTTTGAATGAATATAATTATAAAAATATTACTTAAATGCATGCAATACAAACACACAAAATACAATGTAAAAATAAACACATGCAACTAAAAATATGTAGACTAACTCCAACTATTCTCTTACCTCAAATTATCTTAAAAATGGATTCTGTAAATGTGAATTATGGCAAAAGCAAAGAAAAGCTGAATATGTTGAATAAGTTTGAACGTAGTCATTTTAAAACATTAAAGCCAAAATCATCTACCCTAGGTAATTAATATCCTGAAGTGCCACACAAAAACAATAGCTGTTTATTTGTTTTATATTTCCTTTATCTGCATACCTAAAGAAATTATTAATGTCCTAGTTCTTTAAAAAATCCTTTATAATATGAAATGATACCATCTGAAATAAAATCTGTGTCAGCTACAATGCAAGTTGTTTTAAAACATTTTTCTTTTTTTAAAATATCTTTAAGCACCATCGTTAGAATCATGTTTGTAGTTGGGTTTCAGTCATAAAAAGTACACAACCTTTCACCAATGCAACCTTCCCGCAACCAATGCCCCCATCTTTCTCCTCCCACACCCTCTGCCTGTCTTCGAGATAGGCATTTTATTGCTCTCACGATTGTCATTACAGTTGTTGGTGTAGTTATTTCTCTAATTGCACTCATCACTATCTGTGGAAAGCTTCATATCATGAGCTGGTCTTTCCAGCTCTCATCTCTTTGGTCTCTGGGTATTATTACCATAGTGACTTTTATTTTTTTTTAATCCCAAAGATGAGAGAGACAATTCTGACTCTCTCTCTCTCTCTCTCTCTCTCTCTCTCTCTCTCTCTCTTCTCTTCTCTTCTCTTCTCTTCCTCTTCCTCTCTCTCTCTCTCTCTCTCTCTTCTCTTCTCTTCTCTTCTCTTCCTCTTCCTCTCTCTCCCTCTCTCTCTCTAACTTATTTAATTCAGCATAATAGTTTCCATATCTTCCATGTATAGGAAAAATTTTATGACATCATTTTTGCTGACGATTTATGGTATTCTATTGAGTATATGTGCCACAGTTTATTTAGCCACTCATCTGTTGTTGGGCACCTGGTTGTTTCCAGATTCTGGCTATTGTAAATAGAGCTACAATGAACATAGGTGTGCAGAGGGCCCTTTTTTTTAAAAAAAAATTTGTTTTTGTGTTCTTGTGGTATATCCCTTGGGAGTGGTGTCTGGATAATATGGAAACTCATTTCCCAGTTATTTGAGAAACTATCTTGTTCTTTTATTTTCCCATAAAGACTGGACTAGAAAGCATACCGACAAGCAGTGAATGAGAGTTTTTTCCTCCCTACATCCCCACCAGCACTGACTGTTTGTATTATTTGTGATGTGTGTTATTTTCTGTGGCATGAGATAAGTATTCATTGTTGTTTTGATTTGCATCTTCCTGTTGATTATTTCATGTGCTTTTCAGAATTTTGTATTTCTTCTTTGAGGAAGCAGCTGTTCATTTCTTTTTTTACCAATATTTTGATGGAGTTTGATAGATTTTTCTTGTGAAGTTGTGTCAATACCTTGTATATTTTAGAAGTTAGCCCTTTATTTGATGGTTATTGAGGGAATAGTTTCTCTCATTCCATGGGTAGGCTTTGTACTCTAGTCACTGTTTCTTTTGAGGTGTAGAAGCTTCTTAGTTTAATGTAGTCTATTTGTTTATCTTTAGTAGGACAGTAGTGTTTTGTCCCGTCCTGCAGGACTCGTTACTCGTGGGTATAGAGGGGTTCCAGCCTGAAAATAAAATGGGGAGAAAAAAGGGGGCCAAGCAACACGAGGCTTGTCAAGGCTCCATTTATTGATCAGTACAGGCTTCTTTTAAGGACAATTTTTACAGGGAATGGAGAGAAGGCAGGATAAACAGCCCGCATTACAGAGGTCACCTTACAGCTAATCTTTACATACCATCTTTACATAAGGAGCACAGGAACATCTCAAGGTTAGTGAGGTTTCGAGGATGTCACGAGCTTCCTGGAATGTATGCCTGATAGAAAACTGTGATATTTCTTAGGGCTCTGGGGCTAGCCAATGCCTTAGGTTATGAATTCTTGCCACACAGACTGGTTTGTCCAGCTGAATTCCATATTGGTCTCTGACAGTGTTTCATCCTCACTTGGAAGAAAAGTGTTTTCTCCTTGAAGTTGACTTTAGTATCAATATCTTGGAGTGTTTTGCATATATTATCTTTGATGTACATTATAGTTTTGGGTCTAATATCAAGATCTTCAATCAATTTTGCTTTGACTTTTGTGCATGGTGTTAAAGAGAGGTGTGAGTTCGCTTTTTTTTGCATGTGGCTGACCAGTTGCTCCAACACCACTTGTTAAAGTGACGTTCCTGCTCTATATTGTTTTTCCTGTCCTTTTATCAAATATTAATTGATTGTATGTCTGGGATCATTCTGTGAATACACAAGTCTATTCTATTGATCTGAGGGTCTATTATTTTAATATCAACTGTTTTAATGGTTTTTGCTTTGGAGTACAACTTAAAGTTGGGGAAAGTGATGCCTCTCATCTTCTTTTTCCTATGGGTTTCAGTTATTTTTAGGCATTTATTGTTCTACATGAATTTCAGGAGTGTTTGGCCCACTTCTAGAAGAATGTCCTGGGTATCCTTCCAGGAACTGTATTAAATCTTAACGCTTAAGAGTATTGCCATTTTAATTATGTTTATCCTCCCAACTCATGAATGGGATGTGTGTTTCCATTTCCATGTGTCCTCTTATTTCTCGAAGCAGTGTTTTGTAGTTTTCTTTGTATAGGTCTTTACTTCTTTAGTTAAGTCCAAGGTATTTGAGTATCTTTTATAAATGGGATTGTGAATTTTTGTTTGTTTTCTTTCTTTTGCTTTGTTTTAAAGCCACACTAAAATCAGGAGTTACTCCTGGCTATATGGTCAGAAATCGCTCCTACCTTGGGGGACCATATGGGATCCCAGGGATCAAAACCAGGTCTGTCCAGGGTCAGCTTCGTGCAAGGCAAATGCCCTGCCATGTGCTATAGCTTTGGCCCCTTGGGATTGTTTTCTTAAGGTCCATTTCATCTCTCTTTTTATTTGTGTATAAGAAGGCCATTGAGATTTCGGTGTTAATTTTGTAGCATGCCACTTCACCAAATGAATCTATAATTTCTAGAATGTTTTTGATAGTCTTTAGGGTTTTCTAAATATAGGATCATGTCATTTGCAAACAGTGAGAACTTTTCTTTTTCCTTTCCTATCTGTATGCCCTTGATATCTTTTTCTTGCCTAATTGCTATGGTAAGTACTCCTAGTATTATGTACAATAGGAAGGGAGAATGTGTAGCACTGTCTTATACCAGATTTTAGAGTAAAGGATTTAATTTGTTCTCCATTGAGTATAATATTTGCCATTGGTCTGTGATTGATGGCCTTGACTATATTGAGAAAAGTTCCTTAAATTTCTGTCTTGTTGAGCGTGTTTTTTTTAATCATATATAGGCGTTAAACCCTATCAAATGCTTTCTCTGTATCTATTGATAACATCACATGGCTTTTATTTTTATATTTTGTTAATGTGGCATATTATGTTGATTTGTTTATGCATGTTAAAACATCCTTGCATCTCTGGAATGAAACCTAATTGGTCATGGTGTATGACCTTCTTGATTAGACATTGGATGGTATTTGCTAGAATTTTGTTGAAGACCGTTGCATCTGTTGACATTAATGATATTGGTATATAGTTTTCTTTGGTTTAAGTACCATATTTCCCAGCATATAAGATGACTTTTTAACCCATGAAAAACTTTTTAAAAGTCACGGGCTGGGCTGGAGAGATAGCACAGCGGTGTTTGCCTTGCAAGCAACCGATCCAGAACCTAACGTGGTTGGTTTGAATCCCAGAGTCCCATATGGTCCCCTGTGCCTGCCAGGAGCTATTTCTGAGCAGATAGCCAGGAATAAACCATGAGCACCGCTGGGTGTGGCCCCAGAACCAAAAAAATTAAATAAATAAAAGTCAGGGGTCATTTTATATGCCAGGATACAGCTTGCTGAAACTTAATCCAGCTTCAGGGATAAATGATCCGTCCCCCTCTTACTGTCTAAAAGTTTGTGTCATCTGATATTAATATGGCCACTCCAGCTTTTTTAAGGGAGTTGTTTACTTGGATAAGTTGTTTACTGTTGATTTAACTATAAATTATAAAGTCCATTTGTTGACTGAAGCCTCCCTACGCACCACCACATGGTGCCTCAAGTCCCTCCTCAAGATACAGGACATTGGCAGAGAAATAATTCACAAGCAGTCAAAGTTTCATCAGATCCAGCTCACAGTATTTCTTTTCTTTTATTAATATCTTTATTTAAACACCTGGAATACAAATATGATTGTAGTTGGGTTTCAGTCATGTAAAGAACACCCCCTTCACCGGTGCAACATTCCCACCACCAAATGTCCCAAATGTCCCTCCTCCCCATCCCACCCTCACCTGTACTCTACTCAGAGCTCACATTATTTGATGGCTTTTCTCCTTCATGAGCCTCTGCACCATGTCTGCCTATCTCGTGTTTTTTTCTCAGGAGCTCTATCTGTCTCCCTTTCTTTTGCTCCTCTCCCTTCCCCCAGACTGGCTTTCTTAATCTTTATTCAAAATCACCTGCTCATTACAGGTGTGGGTGGTCTGAACATCCAGGTGAAATTAATATCTCAAAAGGAAGCTTAGGTAAGGCATTGGTAAAGAGATACCCCACATTTTCCACCTCTTTCGTTTTACAAAAAAAAAAGAAAAAAAGAAAAAAGAAAGAGAGAGAGAAAAGTTACAAAAGTTTTGTTTTCCTGTTCTTCACCAGAGGCAGGAACTCCATGTCAGAACTTTAAAGCATCAAAGTTTAAATTGTATACAATTTCCCTCAAAACAATCAGCCTTTTTCATGTCATTCACATATCACAAAAATTTTCCCTAGATGTCTCTAAGCATAAACATTAGAATTTTTCTGCAGATATACTTATAATTTGAAATTTCTTAGCATTGTTACACCAATAAGTTATTAAGTCTAGAACTTCAAGTTCCTTTCCAAATTCTTATCTAAACAAAATCACAAAAACATTTCTGCAGATAATACAGTTTGAAAATAAGTTGCTACCTAAGATACACAATAAAATATCATAGCAATTGAAAAAACATTCACTAAAATAGCTGAGAACTGTTATAACATCATTATGCATTTTCCCAGAATTGTGTGAACTCATATTAAACTCCTAAAGTTAGATATAAATTTTTCTGTTTACAGTAGGGCTTATAACAAAACAGTAAGATCCATACAGATAATACCCATTTTAACTAGCAAGATGATGACCAATAAATAGGGTCAAGAGATTAAACTAAATCAAACCTGAACATGAATCTGGCTGGGTGCAGTATTCTTGGTGAGGCATTCATTTCATTCAATCTTGTCACAATATCCCACCACTGTCTTCTGGCCTTGAGAGTTTCTTGTGACATGTCTGCGGTAAATCTTAGGGATGCTCCTTTGAATGTAATTTCCCTTTTTGGTCTTGCTGCTATCAGTATTCTATCTCTATCTGTGGGATTTGTCATTGTAACAAGGATGTGTCTTGGGGTGTTTTTCTTTGGGTCTCTTTTAGCTGGTACTCTTCGGGCATGCAGGATTTGATTGCATGTAGTCTTTAACTCTCGGAGTATCTCTTTGATGATATCTTTGACAGTTGATTCTTCCTGGAGATCTCCTGCCTGGCTCTCTGGGACTCCAATTATTCTTAAGTTGTTTCTGTTGAGTTTATCAAAGACTTCTATTTTCATCTGTTCGCATTTCTTGAGTACTTTTTCCATTGCCTATTAATTTGTCTTAAGGTTCTTTTCCAATTTCTTCTGTTGTGTTGAGTTTTTCTGCATCACATCTTCCAGTACTCCGATTCTCTCCTCAGCTGATGATACCCTGCTGTTGAGGCCATCCATTGAGGTTTTCAGTTGAGCTACCATGTTTTTCAGATCTGTTATTTCAGTTTGAAGTTTTCTGATTTCTGTCTTTGTGTTCTGTTCAGATCGATCTATGCTTTCTTTGAGTTCTTCAAACATCTTCCATATTGCTTTTTTAAGTTCCTTATCTGAGAGGTTAATCAGGTGGTTGGAATTTATTAGGTCATCCGAGCTTTCGTCTTCATTTTCTGTGCTTGGTGTTAGTCTGCGAGGTTTCCCCATTGTCACACTTGTAGTGTGGTTTTTCGTACGTGTTGTGGTGGGGTTCATTGGTTAGAAAGAGTGCACGGCCAGGAAACGAAGCAGCTGTGCTAGTCTGATGACTCTAGTTTACAGTTTTTTGGGGGTGCCCGCCCTAGGCCTCTGAGGAGACCTTTAGGGATTCAGAAATACAAGCAGACAGGCACAGGCAGAAGTAGTTTCCCTTGAAGACCTTAGAGTGAACAAAGGCACAACAGGGCAGAGCCTCCACAGGCCAGAGAGTTCAGCTTATTGGACGGCGAGCCCCATAGCCAGAATGTACTCACTGGGCAACTTCAAAATGCAGTTTTTTGGGGCTGTGCTCCCTAGGCCTCTGGGGAGACTTTCAGGGATTCAGAAATACGTGCAGAGAGCAACAATAGAAATTTTCAACTTGAAGTAATAAATTGAAATGTGTGATAGGCAAAATACAGTCCAAAAAGTGTGTTAATGTAGCATTTATCTAGAAATTCTCAAAATATATGTAATAAATATTTAAAAACATACGACATATGATATATAACTCAAATATATGTTTATTAATTTACAATTATCAAAATTATTGTTCTTTAACAATAGGCAGCATAAAGAAAAAATTACAAAAATACATAATGTTTTTTCTTTAGAAACATAATTGATAATGAGTAAAAGAATATTTATAAGGAAACTCTGATAACTGTAGAAAAGATCATATAAATAGCTTTCCTAAATATAATTGAACTTTTTGTTAATAAGATATCTTAATTTTTTTTTCAATCTGGGCAAATAATCATAAAATGTTAAAATGTATAAAACCCAATTTACACAATTATTTTTCTATAAACACATTGAAATAAACATTTAACACACATTTACCTCATCACCAGATTATAAAATAAATATTACTTTAAAATTTTCCTACTAATAGCTTTTGAATTAGTTTTTCATTGAAAATAATTAAAAATAAAACAATATTTCAACAAGAAATTAATGATATTGAAAACTTTATATTTTTCTTGGATGAAAAGAATGAAATTTAAATTTGTATAATTTGTTAATACCTTTATATTAGTGTATAAATAATTGTTTATTTTGTTTAGAAAAATTAAATATTCTTAAATATATAAATATCAGAAAAAATATATTTTATATAGTAAATATATTTCTTTATCTGTATAATAAAGCTAGCATATTAATGAACACTGGCAAGGTCAGTTTTATCCTGCAACAATATGAACATGCTCAATTTCTAAATATCTTCACCCTAGAGAAAATTCTACTTTAAAATTTGCAGCAACTGTATGACAGAACAGGCTTGCACAACACGCCCACCTGCATATGTTCCTAGGGAATTCACTGTTGGGGAGAGAACAAGCTTGTCAGAAACAAATAGTATGTGCTGCTCTGCTGGCTTGTACCTCTGTTCTGAGACCAGGAAGAACTTGTTGTGATAACTATACCTTTGAGACCATCTGTCAGAAGAAAGAACTAATGATAGTATCATGTACACCATTTGCACACAGAAAGTTTCCATTGCTGCCTGTATTTCATTTGTCACACCAACTGTTTAAATACATACATAACGAGAGAATATAAAAGTGCAAAACACACCTACATATTCACATAATATATTTCAGGGATATTCAGAAGCTAATGATAGTAGATATATAGTAGATATATTGTATAAATTATACAACATACATAAATACAAAAAAATAAATTTTTACTAATTTTATTGTTCCTTTTTAATTTTCAGGAGAGAGAAAGACAATTAAAGGGATCAGAGAGATCGTACAGTGATTAGAGCCCTGGCTTTGTATGTAGACAACCCAGATTCAATCTCTGTCATCCCACATGTGATGACATTCTGCAATATTTTCTATTGTTGGTTTTCTTTCAGACCTAATTCGTTGCCAAGATCTAACTGACCATAGGGTGTAATTCTAATAAATAAAATAAAGGGCTTTGGATATTCTCCGTGAAACTGGAGTGTCTTTTAGACAAGACAGGCTTATAGGTGTCATCACTATTCTTGCTTTTTGTGCAACAATGTTTATGCCTTTATGTAAAATTATTCTATTTCAAAACATTAACTTTAAAGAAATATAGGGCTGTAGTGATAGCACAGCAGGGAGGGTATTTACTTTTTCACTCAACTGACTCAAGTTTGATCCCTGACATCCTTTATGGTCCCCTGAGCACAGCCAGGAATGACCCCTGAGCACAGATATAGGAGTAACCCCTGAGCACTGCCAGGAGTGGCCCCCAAACCTATATATATTCATAACATTTAGATATGTTAATAACATTCATAACTTTTTGCTACAATTAAGCTTATACTTCCTTGGTAAAATATATGACAAAATAAAATTGAATGTTTGCTTTGTAGGATGAAGTCTGACATCTTTAGAAAAATGTTAGAAAAAAGAGAGGGAGAGGGAGAGAAGCATAATGCCTGTGCCAGAATGCCTGTATCAGGGAAATGGGGGACATTGGTGAAGGGTGGTATACATTCTATGACTATGAACATTTCTGTAACCATAATGCTTAAAGAAATTATTATTTAAAAAAAAGAAAGATGTTATTATAGTTTAGTAAGTGATTACAATAGTGTTAATAGTATTTATATACAAACCCACCACCATCAAAGGGCCTAATATTCATCTCTGTCTCTATGTCATCTCTATTCTGTTCATACATTCATACACAAACACACACACAAGCACAGTGCAGGTGATCACTTTTGTAGTCTAAGGTCAAGAGTTTGTCATGGTTTCATATTGTTTATGCCTTGTTTTGTTTCTCTGGATTCCTCATGAATGAAATCATTCAGTACTTTCCTTCTCCCACTGACTTTTTCACTTAATATGACACCATTTAATTCCATACATATTGCTGTGCGTTGCATCATTTCTAAACCCGTTCTGACTCGGCTGGGAGAGTTAAGGGCTGACAGCTTGTCAACATTCATATTTTTCTCAGGCTACAAGTGAAGAGCAGCACTGCCTGAAAGATCTCACCTTCTCGTCAGCAGTGAGAATATCTCTATGCAAAAAAATAAAACTGTCAGTTAGACTGGGATTTAAGGTAAAAATTGGTTTTCAATAACAATTTACATGATAGGATAAATTCTAAATGTTATTATTTAGTTCTAAAAGTATTGCTCTTTAAACATTGTATATACTGCATTGAGTGTTATTATTAAATTAACTAATATATATACATGTATACCTAAAAATTGTAACAAATTAGTCATGAAGTCATAGATCCCCTGTGAATCAGTTCCAACCTCACTATGTATCATTCTTACACTTGAGATAATCTCAGTTTGCATCCTTAGCACAGACCTTCTTTTGAAGTTCATAATCCTGTATAGAGAAGCTCAATCCCAGAGATATCTAAATGTTGCACAATTCATGAAACATATATAAACTCAACTTGAAAATCATACTGAAGAGTCACCAACAAGATTATTACAGTGCCTAGTCAAAAATATGTTACCTTATCCTATCTCTGTAATTGTCACAAATCTTGAAAATGACTCTTAAATCTCCCCTACATTCACCAACAACCTTATCCAACTTTATTATGCCAACACCACTTATCATCTGTATAAAACCTAGACTTTGCATATCCCAACTGACATTATTTTATGTATATCTATACAGTTTTTTATTCTCTTTAATTACTGAGGTTACAAAAAACGTACAGAGTTGGGTTTCAATCATCAAATGTAGAGCATCATTCACCAGTATAACTTTCCTGCCACCAATGTTCTCCATAAATCTCCTCTCCCACCCCTGCTTGTCTTTGGAACAGGTGTTCTATTTTTCTCTCTGACTATCATTGTCATGGTAGTTGTTAGTGCAGTTATTTCTCTATCCACATTCACCAATATTTTTCTGATTAGCCTCATATCTTGGGCTGGTCCTAGCAGGCTGATTCTTTATTGTCCCTGGGTATTATTACCATACTACATTTTATTTTTAGTAAATCCCACTGCTGAGTGGGACTATTCTGTGTCTATCTTTATCCCTCTGACTCTTTACACTTAGCATGATAGTCTCCATGTTCATCCATGTATAAGCAAATTTCATGACTTCATCTTTCCAAACAGCTGCATAGAATTTTATTGTTGAAGATATACCACAGCTTCTTTCATCACTGATCTGTTGTCTAGAACCTGGTTATTTCCAGATTCTGGCTACTTTAAACAGTGCTGCAATGAACATAAAAATGCAGAGGGATTTTTTGTATTTTGTTTTTGTGTTCCTTGGGTTTATCTCTAGTGGTGATAATACTGGATCATATGAAAACTCAATTTCCAGTTTTTTTGAGAAATATCGATTTCAAAAAGATTGGACTAGACAGTATTCTCACCAGCAGCGAATGAGAGTTCCTCAACAATACTGATTGTTCTTGTTCTTTGCAATGTGTGCCAGTCTCTGTGGCTTGAGATGATACCTCACTGTTTTTTAGTATTGCATCTCCATGAACCACTAGTGATGTGTAGCATTTTATTATGTGTCTTTTGGCCATTTTTAATTCATTTTTGAAGAAGTGTTTGTTCATTTCTTTTCCCACTTTTTTGAAGAGATTAGATGTTTTTCTTGTTAAATTTATGTCAGTACCTTGTATATCTTAGATATTAGTCCCTTATATGATGAGTATTGGATAAATAATTTCTCCCATTCTGTGGGTGGCTTTTGTATCCTAGTTACTTGCAGAAGTTTCTCAGTTTAATATAGTCCCATTTGTTTATCTCTGCTTCCACTTGTTTGGACAGTGGTGTTTCCTCCTTGAAGATGTTTAGTCTCAATGTCATGGAGGATTATGCCTATGTTTTCTTCTATATATACCTTATAGCTTCAGGTCTCATAGAAATATCTTTAATCCACTCTGATTTACCCTCTGCATGGTGAGAGAGGTCTGAGTTCACTTTTTTGATGTGGCTGACCTGTTGTTCCAATACTACTTGTTGGAGAGACTGTACTTTCTCTATATTGCGTTTCTTACCCCTTTATAAAAGATTAATTGATTATATGTTTGGGGGTCATTCCTTGAATACTCAAGTCTATTCCATTAATCTAAGGATCTGTCTTTTTTTTTTTTTTTGGCCACACTGGTGACGCTCAGGGGTTACTCCTGACTATGCACTCAAAAATCGCTCTGTTGCTTCTGTTCCTTGCTTCGGGGACCATATGGGAAGCTGGGGGGATCGAACCAGGGTCTATGCTAGGCTAGCGTGGGCAAGGCAGACGCCTTACCAATTGTGCCACCGCTCCAGCCCCATAATATCATGATCTTTTAATGATTATTTCTTTGTAGTACAATTTAAAGTTGGTAAAAGTGATGCTTATAGTCTTCTTTTTCCTAAAGGTTGATTTAGCCATTGGTGGATATTTATTGTTCCAAATAAAATTCAGGAGTATTTTGTATACATCTATGAAGAATGTAATGGGTGTATGTAAAGAGCATTGATTCTTCACAATGTATTAAGGTTTAATTCATGATTATCTGTAAATATGATTTTTAGGTGGGTTAAACCACACTATAGTGGCATGGGGAACCATATGGGATGCCGTCTACAAGGCAAAATTTCTGCCAGCCATACTATCATTCCAGCCCAATGTAAAAATAATTTTAATAATTCTGTATATCTTTTATTATCATAGATATAGAAAAATAAAAGTATATATGTCTTATAATGGGCTCAAAACCTTTCAGACAATTAGTGTGTATGATTGAGTATATATAGACCTTCTGTATTTTGAGTTTTGTTTTTAGTGTGCTCCAGAACATCAGAAACTCATATTCCTCTAACAAGTATGTTTATTAGTCATGCTATGTTTATTTTATGTTAGGGCTAGTGTGACAGAGATTAAAATCTGTGCTCCAGATACAGCCTAACATAACATCATCCCTGAAATGTCAAAAATACAACTACAAAATGAATCATCTATTCTATTCTAACCAAAAGAAAATGAAATATTTTCTTTTGTTACTAACTCTTATAACACCATGATTTACCAAATTGTTCATAATACAGTCATATCAGGCATTATATGTCAAACACCAATACTGCCACTACTATGACCTTCCCTTCACCAGTGTCTCCAATATCTCATTCACCACCATACCCTGTCTTCAAACAGGCACAATTAAATTTACTTCATATTACTTGTTACAACATAAAAGCAAATAAATTTATTAAAATTTTAGATAAACATGGGTTATTTAAAATAATTATTATATCTTTATAGTGTTACTAAAGTCATTGTCTACAGATGCACTGGATTGTAATTGTTGTAAGCCTGTGCTTAAACTTAAATTTGAATGCAAAGCTCACTGAGGTTGCTAGATTTCTATGAAACTTTCCCGTCGGATTTCCTATGAAACTGCTGAGTTGACACTACTATGAGATATTGAAGGGCTAACAACGTCATGCAGTTCAGGATTTATAAATATATATAACACATTTAGTGGCTTGGGAGGTTGATAAATTTAAGTTGTGGAGCAGGGTCCTTCTGTAAGACTATGTAGGAGTGGCTTTGGACTGGGGTGGTTTATGTAGAAAGGGGACTATAATCCCTCCTTTCTGAGAATGCCACAGAAGTACCATCTGGTACCCGATACCTGGGAAGTTATCAACAGCCACTATTTTCTGCTTAGGAAAAACATTTTCCGAAAAAGAATTGGGCACAATTTGGTCATAAGAAATATTTATTTGTAATAGTCCCCCTAGCTGAGGATTAGTAAAATATCAACCAGAAAACAAATAGAACAACAAGTGATAACATATTTATATACTTAGATATTACTTATAGGGACTGAAACGCTGGGTCAAACAGTAGGGCATTTGTATTGCAACAAGCTAACCTAAGATGTACCATGGTTCTATCCCCAGGAGTCCCATATGGTTCAATCCCTTGGCCCTTCAAGCCTCACAGGAGTATTTTCTGAACACAGAGCCAGAAGTAACCCCTGAGTTATGTCTGGTTTAAAAGGAAGGAAGGAAGGAAGGAAGGAAGGAAGGAAGGAAGGAAGGAAGGAAGGAAGGAAGGAAGGAAGGAAGGAAGGAAGGAAGGAAGGAAGGAAGGAAGGAAGGAAGGAAGGAAGGAAGGAAGGAAGGAAGGAAAAGGAAGGAAAAGGAAGAAGGGAGGGAGGAAGGAAGGAGGGAGGGAAGGAAGGTGGAAAGGAAGGGAGGAAGGAGAAAAAAGGAGAGAAGGAAAGAGAGGAAGAAGGGAAGTAAGGAAGGAGGGAGGGAAGGAAGGAAGAAAGGAAGGAAGGAGGGAGAGGAGGAAGGTGGTAGGGAAGGAAGGTGAGAGGGAAGAAAGGAGGGAGGGAAGGAAGAAGGGAAGGAAGGAGGGATGGAGGAAGTGAGAAAGAAGTGAAAGAAGAAAGAAGGAGGGAGGAAGGAAGATACAAAACAAATATATAGGGCCAGAGAAAGCATGGAGGTAAGGCCTTTGTTTTGCATGAAGAAGAACGGTGGTTCGAATCCCGGCATCTCACGTGGTCCCCCATGCCTGCCAGGGGCAATTTCTGAGTGTAGAGCCAGGGGTGACCCCTGAGCGCAGCCGGGTGTGACCGGAAAACAAAACAAAACAAAAACCTAATATATATATATATATATATTTGTATATTATATAACATTATAATGTATAATACATATAATATAATATATATTCATAAAATATATAAATTAATTATATATAATATAAATATATGATTATATAATCATATATTATATATAACCCACCATGAATTTATATTTTTTGTTTTGATTTTTTTTGTTTGGGGGTTACACCCAGCAGCTCTCAGGAGTTAATCCTGCCTCTGCGCTCAGAAATCACCCACAGCAGGGAACCATATAGGATGCAGGGATTCGAACCACCTTCCATCCTGGATTGGCCTCTTGCAAGGCAAATGCTCTACTGCTGAGCTATCTCTCTGGCACTATGAATTTATATCTCAATATCATTATCTTAGCAATAAAACTTGATGTTCTAGAAATTGCTTTATCTTAAAAGTAGTTGAAAAGTAAATTGACTAACCTATGACTTCATAATCTGTGTATTTTTGGTATAACATACATAATTCCTGATTCATAGATATTTCTCAAAATGGTCGAATCTATGAGTTAAAAGAATTACTTTTCAGAGATAAATTCAAAGACTTAAAAAACAGGATCAGAGCAATGTGGCAGCTATCGGGTACTTACTCGTTATATACAGAGAGTAAGTTCAAATATATGTAAATCATATTGTACATAATCAAAAAGTTTTTTACTATTAAAGATGTTATGCTATTTTTAATTTTCTGTCAAAGACTAAACAAAGATTATTTTATAAAAAGATTCAAACAAAGATTATTTTCTGTCCTGACTCTAAAAATGAAATGTGCATACTTGATACACATATATGCTAAAGCTAAAGTTGCCAGATCATAAAGACCAACTAAGAACCATATGAAATAAATTAATAGTAAATTAAGCAAGAGAGATAAATGCTTATACAGGAGTAAACAGAACAAATAGCAATAGCAAAGTAAAACTGCATTAGCATGGACATCAAAAGAAAGAGGAGTGTTTACCATTTTTAATGATTTTTCACAGACAAAGATCCAAAAGAAAATTTACACCAGAATTCTCTTCATTAATATTTACTTTTAGTGAAGTCTCATTGCTGTTCTCTGCTCTATGCTCCACCATGAAAAATTTTAAACTTGTATTTGCTAGGCATTGTTTTAGTTTTAGAACTACACTTGTGTTCAGGGCTTACTCAGATTGGGGGATCACTCCTGGCAGGTCTCCAAAGACCATATGTGGTGTCAGTCACATGCAAGGAAAGCATCTTCTCTTTATATTATCTATTCAATCTTTTTAGACTAGTTCATAGAAAAGACTATTTGAGCTTTAAGTCTCCAGAGTAGAAAAATAGCTTCCCACTTTTTATAGAATTCTATATTTTATCATTTTTATATAACAACCTTTTGAAACAAATAAAGCTCCCAAATAGCCAGTAGCAAGATTGTTAAATAAAATATTACTAATATGTGAGTAATTTTTCTTGGATATTATCAAGAATGACTCTTGACCATTGCTATATATATTCCACACCCATTATTAATTTTTTCCTGAAATAATAAATTTTGCCTCAAACTTTTAAAGCAGAAATTAAGCTTTATTGCCTCTTATCATTATAAATAAAGCTTTATAATTACATATATTATATTTATTTATTTTGTATTAATTTGTTATAAATTTATTATATGTTATATACATTTATTATATGTTATAATTTTTTTTTTGGTTTTTTGGGCCACACCCATTTGACGCTCAGGGGTTACTCCTGGCTATGCGCTCAGAAATCACCCCTGGCTTGGGGGGACCATATGGGACACCGGGGGATCGAACCGCGGTCCGTTCCTTGGCTAGCACTTGTAAGGCAGACACCTTACCTCTAGCGCCACCTTCCCGGCCCCATATGTTATAATTTTTTATCTTCTCTTGTTAACCATTGTTTTTGCTATTTTTATTCTAGGGAGCATGAGCACTTTAAATATGAGAAATATTATTTGAGACTCAAGCTCACAATTAATAGAAAATTACCAATTGGAGACATCAGTGGTGGGAAATGTGCACTGGTAAAGGGTAGTGTATATTGTATGACTTTAACTGTGGAAAAAACAACAAATGTATTATGAATAATCTTATAGCCATGGTTTTTAAATAAAGTAATTAATAAAAAAAAGAAGTTAAAAAAAAAAGAAAATTACCAAAGGACATAAGACACTGCATTTTTGTTAGTTAAGGTTTTATTAGGAACATCAAAGCAATTAGAAACACACTGGTGGGAAATATGGGAAGAAACAACGCTTTTCTTGTTTTGCTTTTTGGGGTCACACCAGGCGGCACTCAGGGGTAACTCCTGTCTCTACGCTCAGAAATCACTCCTGCCAGCGATTATGGAATAATATGGAATGCAGGTCATTGAACCGGTGTCCGTCCTGTGTTTGCCGAGTGCGAGGCAAATGCCCAGCTGCTGTGCTATGGCTCGGGCCCGGAAGAAACAACTTTTTTTTTTTGGGGGGGGGCGTGGGGGTCACACCTGCAACGCTCAGGGGTTACTCCGGCCTCTGTGCAGGAGTATGCCTGGAGTCTGTATAGTGACAGGATGCTTCGTCCTGTTTTTTTATGTTTTTTTATGCCAAGGGTATTTCTAATTTTCCCAATGTTTGCTCTGCCTATGCGCGAGCACACACACACACACACACACACACACACACACACACACACACACACACTCAGAAAGAAGAGAAGAGAAGAGAAGAGAAGAGAAGAGAAGAGAAGAGAAGAGAAGAGAAGAGAAGAGAAGAGAAGAGAAGAGAAGAGAAGAGAAGAGAAGAGAAGAGAAGAGAACTGCCACCATCTTTTTTTTTTATTATTTTTATTTTCTAGATAGGAGCTCCCTTCTTTTACATAGAATCTTGGGACAGAAATTATTTTGTTTTACTTTATATTTTTGCTTATTTCTACAAATTCATGAAAGGAAAAAAATAAATCGTGGATGGGGCCAGAGACCAAGTGGTCTCATGTGCATTGTTGGGAAAGAAAAAAAAAAAGTCAGAACTAAATACACAAGCCAAAGTCAATGACAATAGAATCAAGAGACCCAAATTATAACGATCTAAATTTAAAATGGACCTTATACACTCATAGTTAGGGGGCTAAGACTGGAGATATGGGATGCATGCTGGGAACTTTGGTGGAGAGAGGTTATCACTGGTGGTGGGAAGGGCCCTAATTCACTGTCATTATATTCCTGAAATACAACTATGAAGGATTTGTAATTACCAATAAAAAAAAAAGAGAGAAAAGAATGGGTAAAGAGGCCCTTTCTTCCTTTCTCCTCTCTCCCCTTCCCTCCCTCTTTCTCTCCTCCCCTCTCTCCTTTCCTCCTTCCTTCTTTCCTCCCACCTGCCACACCTGGCAGTGCTCAGGGCTTATTTCTGATGGGCTCGGGGGACCATCTATAATGCTGGTTCGGCTACATTCAAGGCAAACTCTCTCCCCACTGAACTTCCAAACTTCTTTCAGCCTCTCCTTCCCTCCTGAGTTCAGGGCTTTCTCCTGACTCTTCATTCAGAGATTATTCTTTTGTTTGTTTGTTTGTTTTTGGGCAGCACTCAGGCTCTACTCCTTGCTCTATGCTCAGAAATCGCTCCTGGCAGGCTCAGGGGACCTTATCAGATGCTGGGATTTGAACCATTTAAAAAAAAAAAAGAATGGGTAAAGAGAATTTGATCACTATTGGTATTATATGATATGATATATTATATAATAATTTGATATGATATGATAATTTTATGATAATATATTTCATATTTGAATACTTAATAACCTGGTCAAATAAATTTAATTTAATTAATAATAAAAGTAAGCTTTTTGTAAGACTAATTAATCTTATGTTCTTAACTAAAATATATTGGTTCTTGCATGTCAAGGAATAAAATTAGTTAGGAGATTAACTGTATAAAATATTATATAAAAATTTTTGATTATTTTGTCTGTTGTTTTGCTGTTATTTTTGTTTTATGGCCACACCCTGCTGTGTGGCTTTACACTCAGAATTCACTCCTGGCCAGCTTGGGGGACCATATGATATGCTGGAGATTGAACCCGAGTCAGCAACATACAAGGCAAATACTCTACCCACTGCACTATAGCTATAGTCCCAAAATTTTTTGATTATTTTTTGACTGGAAGATTATGAGCTTTCAGATGTCATGTATAGTTAACAAGTTTGAGAGGACAAAATATTTTCCAAATACTAATTAAAGATAAAAAATTTCTGGGTTTTATTACAATTTTTATTTTCATTATAAAGATCTTGACTTCTTTTCACAGATAAAATGAAATTCTTTAGTACAAACATCATCCACTATGTTTGTTGATTTGAGGCGTCCACATTTCTCTTGTGATAAAGATGTATTTGCTTGAAAATCCCTGCATTAAAGAACATTTTATAAAACAATCCTAGATAAATTTGTCACAAATTTAAAATGTGTAAGCATTTTAAACAATATAAAAATCATATGATAGATATACAGCTGTAAAGTTTTAAAATATAATATTTTGAAAATTGATGGAAATTTTCCCATCAATGGACAATTTGAGATAGCTAAAAAAAAGCTGAAAGGACAATAGAGAAGAGACTATGCATATGAATTATAAAAAATACTTGGAAATTCTTCAGATAATCCTAAACCTTCTAGAAAATGGTCATATATAATATATTTTAGAACACATAACTAGATATTAAATATATTTCTAGTTTATCCCAGGATAACATTTGTAAAGCATGAGTTATCAATATCTCAGGTTTTTATCATGGATAATTATATAATTGTTTGTTTTGTTTCTTCACACACAAACAACATCGTGTAATGTGTCTTTTTGCTTATGCTTCCTCTCAATTAACATCTCACCCTCAAGATCCATCAAAATTGAAGTGAAACGCAGAATTTCATCTTTTCTCATACCTAGGTAACATCCCATTGTATGTGTATAGTACAATTTTGTTATCTACTTACCTGTCATTGTCACTTGGTTTATTTCTAGATTTATTTATTGTCAATATCACTGAAGCAAACATAAATGTGCATATATATATATATATATATATACAGAAATGACTGTTTTGTGTACTTGTGATAAATATTTAAAGTGGGATTACTGTTACAAATATGGAAGTTTTATTTCTGGAACCACACTAGACTGTGTTCACAGCTTCCTCCAGATTTTGTGCTGAGGGACCATTTATGGAAGGACTCAGGGAACCATATGTGACACTACATATATGACAAGCATATACCTTGTTGTATATCTATGTCTCTCTGGCCCAGATGTTTTACTTTTTAAATCTTTGAGAATTATTCTTACTGTTTCCATAAAGGCTGAACCAGTTGACAAATCCACCATCAGTGCTAGGATTTCTTTCTACTGCAACACTGCTACCAATTATTTTTCTGAACTTCACTTTTTTTTTCCTGGTGATGCTCTTGGCTATGCATTCAGAAATAGCTCCTGGCTTGGGAGACCATATGAGATGCTGGGGATCGAACTGCAGTCCATCCTAGGCTAGTGTGGGCAAGGCAGAAACCTTACCACTTTTGCCACTGCTCCAGTCCCATGAACTTCACTTTTTATACATTTCAATACATATTCTTATAATATACTTCAGTCTTTTACTGAAAATATAACAGTAAAAATAAAGACAAAAATAGACAAGATATTTTATAATTTTTTTAAATTCTTGGGTCACATCCACTGATGCTCAAAGATTGCTTCTGCACTCAGAAATTATTCTGGATGGTGCTTGGAAACCATATGGGGTGCTGGGAATCCAAACTTGGTCAACCACATGTAAGGCAAGCACCCTAGCTGCTGTATTATTACTCCAGCTTTTATATTTTAGAACTTTTAAAGATATACCTTTTTCACCTGTGTGAGATTGATTTACACTTTTCTGATATTCAGTAATACTATAAACACTGTTTCATATTCTGCTTAAAAATCAGTGCATCGTCTATGAGGAAGTGTCCATTGGGCTTTCCTTCCCTTTTTTTGATAGATTGATCTTCTTAATTTTTAATGATTTTATATATCATAAATATTTGACCTTTGGCATATATATTATAGAAGAATGTGTTGAATAAACTATCATATGTGCAAAAACTTGAGTTTGATGTAATCACATTTGCTATTTCAATTTCTTTTGTTTTCTTAGGGAGTGGAATCATTCTACTAAAGACACCTAGGTCAATATCATGGAGAGCTTTGCATATGATTTCCTCAATGTGTTATTATAAATATGGGTCTGAAATTGTGGTCTTATCCTATTTTGAATTAACTTTTAGGATGGTGTAATATATAAGGCCATTTTCTTTTTCTTACCTGAGACTAACTAGTTTTATCAGCTTCCTTGTTGAAGAGGCTTTACTTGCTTCATCTAGTGCAACTAGTCTCTTGGTCAAAAACTAATGGGCTATACATCTAAGTATTTACTTTAGACGGTTCTCAATTATACTCTACTAATCTGACACCACTAGCTTGTCTTTGTTGCAGTACCCTAATGTTTTTAATAGTATAGCTCAATAGCATATCTTAATGTCAGAGACTTATATTAAAGGTATAAATTAAATTTAGAGAGAGGGGTCAGAGTGATAGTACAAAGGGTAAGGCACTTATTTTCCATTAAGCTGACTTGGATTTGACCCTCAGCATTCTATATGGTCCATATGTACACAGGGAGTGATTCCTGAGTGCAGAGTCAGGAAAAAGCCCTGAGCATGTTCAGGTATGAGCCATGAACAAACAAATAAAAAGAAATATATTGGTGATGGGAATGTTGCACTGGTGAAGGGGGTATTCTGTTTATGACTGAAACCCAACTACAATCATGCTTATAATAATGGTGCTTAAATAAATATTAAAAAGAGAGAAAGAGATAGAAGTGCTGGACTTAGATAAATTCTTTTTCTATTAAATTTTTAGTTTCCTGGAATCACACCTGTCAATACAATTAATACCATAAATTGTATTAGAAAAAGAGATAATAGCAAAAATGTTACTTTACTGTATTTGTAAGGATCATCAATCATACAATATAGGAAAGTAATATTCTTTGTGAATGACTGTGTAAAATTCTATCATTAACATTTGGTTGCTTGCCTGAAAGTGAAATCCATCATAAGATGTTTCCTAATAACTAAGAATTTTATCTATTCTCAGCCTATAATTTATGAATTAGTCACTGAAAAAGAGAGAAGGTCATAATATTAAAATTACAGCTGTAGGGCATTTGCTTTGAATGCAGCCCACTCAGATTTGATTTTCCAGCACCCTATATACTACTAGGAGTGATTCCTGAGTGCACAACAAGGAGTAACCCCAGAGCACAGCCAGGTGTGACCCCAAAAGCAAAAATAAATAAATAAAACTTACAATGTCCAGGAAGGTCCTGCACCATCTGGCCACTTCCAAGGAGAATTAGATCCTGTTTTGTGCAATCCAACCCAATAACTATATTTTAATTTTGATTGTATAAATAACTGTAAAAATAAAATAGTCACTATTATTTATAATATTGATCTAGAGGAATTTTTAAAAGGCAATAGATTAGAAAAATCTTACACAGTTTTTAAGCATATACAAGGAAAGTTTATTCTTACAGTACAAACTGAAACAACCCAAATATCTATCATAAGACAATGAAGTAATCTATCACCATAGAATATTACACCACATTAAAAATAAAAAATATAGTTATAATTTTTAATAAGTTGTCATTTTCTTTGCAAACATAAACAAATATCCAAGAACATTTTTTATCTATAAAATTAAACAATAATTGGAGTACTCTTAAAGTTTTTTAACAGAAAAGAACTCTAACATGACATGGCTGTCTGGGGGGACCAGCCTAAGTGAAATAAGCAGAAGGATAAAAACAAATAAAAAATGACCTCACTTGTGTGGGACACAGAGAAGCAAACAAAACAGACAAAACCAAATAAAAACAAAGTCTTGGCTTCTTGATCCATGTGAGAGACTGCTGAAGAAGACCCCAGCAAACTTAATCCTATCAAGGTTTGCTGGCCAGGTAGGAGGTCCCAGCCCACAAGGAGGGTATCATCTTCTTCCTGGTGCCTTAAAAGCCTCTGTATCCCTCCATTTTTGACTTCCTGATCCCTGCTGGAGACTGTGGGAGACCTCAACTAACTTAATTCTATCAAGGTTTGACAGACAGAAAATGGTGGAGCATTCCTTAGCTCCTCAGCTGTGCGCATCTCCTAGCCCATGAATTTCACCAAGACATGCAGTAAAAGCTCGCTACAAGTTTGTCAATGGGAAAACAACTCAGGACAACAACATGCATAGAGAATGAGATGGCATCTCGGATGACCCAGAAAGTACCAACTACATAGTAAACTTCTCAGACAAGGATTTTAGAGTAGTAAAATGGAGGATGTTCATAGAACTCAAAGAAGGAATAGATCAAGCTAAAGAGAATGCAATCAGAAAACCCCAATTGAAATAATAGGACTGAAAAACTCAGTAGATGAAATTAAAAACTCAGGTTGTGGAGAGAAAGGAACTCTTATTCACTGCTGGTAGGAATGCTGTCTAGTCCAAACTTTATGGAAAGCGATATGGAGATTCTTCCAAAACCTGGAAATTGAGCTCCCATACGATCCAGCTATACCACTCCTAGGGATATACCCTAGGAACACAAAAATACAATACAAAAATCACTTTCTCACACCTATATTTATTTCTGTACTATTTAAAATAGCCAAACTCTGGAAACAACCAAGATGCCCTCCAACAGATGAATGGCTAAAGAAACTGTGGTACATATACACAATGGAATATTATGCAGCCGTCAGGCGAGAAGAAGTCATGAAATTTTCCTATACATGAATGTATAGGAAATGTATGCTGAGTGAAATAAGTCAGAGGAAGAGAGATAGACACAGAATAGTCTCACTCATCTGTGGGTTTTAAGAAAAATAAAAGACATTTTTGCAATAATACTCAGAGACAAAGAGAGGAGTGCTGGAAGGTCCAGCTCATGACATGAAGCTCACCACAAAGAATGGTGAGTGCAGTTAGATAAATAAGTACACTGAGAACTATCACAACAATTTGAATGAATGAGGGGAATGGAAAGCCTATCTTGAGAACAGGTAGGGGTGGAGTGGGGAGGAGGGAGATTTGGGACACTGATGGTGGGAATTTTCACTAGTGAAGGGGGTGTGTTATTTACATGACTGAAACACAACTATTATCATATTTGTAATTAAGATGTTTAAATAAATATATTTATATAAAAAAAAGAAATTAAAAACTCAATGAGAATCTCTCACACAGAGTAACAGACCCAAGGACAGAATCAGCAAACTGGAAGATGAGATGCAGAACAACTCCATACAGCAGAGGAGACTGGAAAAGAAGCTTAAAGCAAACTATCAGACCATGAAAAAATACTCAAAGAATGTGAACAGATGAAAATATAAGTTCTTGACAACTTCAACATAAACAACATAAGAATCATTAGAGTCCCAGAGACCCAGGAAGAAACCCCAGGAAGAATCAATCAATAGTTAAGAACATCATTACAGAGAAACTCCCAGAGCTAAAGACTGCATGTAACCAAAATCTGCATGCCTGAGGAGTATCTGCTAAAAGAGACCCAAAGATAAGCACCCCAAGACACATCCTAGTCACAATGACAAATCCCACAGATAAAGACAGAATACTGAAAGCAGCAAGATTAAAAAGAGAAATTGCAATCAAAGGAGCATCCTTAAGATTTATAGCAGACCTGTCATAAGAAACCCTCAAGACCCAAAGGCAATGGTGGGATATAGTGACAAAAAGTCAATTAAATGAATGCTTCACCTAGAATACTATACCCAGCAAGATTCACTTTCAGAGCAACACTTGAGAAAAGGAGTATGGGGGGCATCACTTTTCCAAACTTTAAATTGTATTACAAAGCTATAGACTTTAAAACAGAGTGGTACTGGAATAAAGACAGACCCTCAGATCAGTGGAATAGACTTGAGTATTCAGAGAATGTGCCCCAGATATACAATCAATTAATCTTTGAAAAAGGGGCAAGAAAAGAAAAATGGATTAAGGAAAGCCTCTTCAGCAAGTGGTGTTGGAGCAACTGTTAACCACTTGCAAAAATAGCGAATTCAGACCTCCATCTAACACCATGCACAAAGGTCAAATCCAAATGGGTTAAAGACCTGGATATTAGACCTGAAACCATAAGGTATAAGGCATCTTCAAGGCAGAAACAGCACTCTCCATACAAGTGGAAACAGAGATAAACGGATGGGACTATATTAAGCTGAGAAGCTTCTGCATCTCAAAGAAAATAGTATCTAGGATACTAAAGCCACCCACAGAATGGAAAAACTATTCACTCAATACCCATCAACAAGGAGCTAATATCTAAAATATACACGTTACTGACAGAACTTAAAAAAAATCTAACCCCATCAAAAAAAATGGGGAAATGGGGGCCGGAGCAGTTGTGCAAATGATAAGGTATCTGCCTTGCATGCACTAGCCTAGGATGGACCATGGTTCGATCCCCTAGATTCCCATATGGTCCCCAAAACCTGGAGTAATTTCTGCATGCATAGCCAGGAGTAACCCTGAGCATCACTGGGTGTGGCCCAAAAATCAAAAAAAAAAAAAAGAAAAGAAAAGAAAAGAAAAGAAATAGGGAGAAAAATAAACAGACAATTTAATAAGAAAGAAATACAAATGGTTAAAAGCCACATGAAAAAATGTTCCACATCACTAATTATGAGGGAGAGTCAAATCAAAACAACAGTGAGGTAACGTCTCACACCACAGAGACTGGTACACATCACAACGAACAAGAACAATAAGTGCTGGCGGGGATATGGGGAGAAAGGAACTCTCATTCACTGATGGTGGGAATGCCATCTAGGCCAGTCTTATGGAATACAATATGAAGATTCCTCAGAAAACTGGAAATTGAGCTCTCATATGTTTCAGCTATACCACACTCCTAAGTAGGAACTCAAAATTATAATTGAAAAAAATATCTTCCTCACACCTATATTCATTGCAGCATTTATTACAATAGCCAGACTGTGGAAACACCCAAGATGCCCTTCAACAGTTGAATGGCTAAAGAAACTGTGGTAGATATACACAATGGAATATTATGCAGCCGTCAGGAGATATAAAGTCATGAAATTTTCCAATACATGGATGGACATGGAAATTATTATGCTGAGTGAAATAAGTCAGACGGTGAGAGAGGCACACAGAATAGTCTCACTTATCTATGGGTTTTAAGGAAAATAAAATACATTATTGTAATAATGCCCAGAGATGTGGGCCTTAAGGACCAATATGACAATATGAAGCTCACCTCAAGGAGGCTTGAGTGCAGTTAGAACACTAACAACTATCAAGACAATGTTAATGAGTGAGAGAAGTAGAATGCCAGTCTCAAATACAGGCAGGGGTGTGGGTGGAAGATGATGAGGTGCATTGGTGGTGGGAATGTTGCACTGGTGACGGGGGGTGTTCTTTTTGTGACTGAAATCCAACTACAGTTATGTTTGTAATCACAGTGTATAAAAAATATTTTAAAAATAAAAATAAAAAACCAAAGTTGTGAACTTGGCAGAGTTCAGTTTCTAACGATGGCTACTGGTTTGACAGGGAGGATGAAAATGAGAAAAGAGACCATTGACTATGCTGAAGGGATAGTGATAGTTTGGTAGTAAAAATGAACCAATGGTATATTTTAAGTCATAAAATAATAGCCTAAAACTTAAACATATGTGTAAACTAAGGTTATCTAAAATAAAAGGTTTAGATATTGTTATTTTCATCAAACATCCAATTAATATTTTACCAACTCTAAATGTTTCTTATATATTTAAATGTGAAGCAAAATTTTTTAAATATTTTATTAAAACACCTTGATTACAAACATGATTGTGGTTGGGTTTCATCATGTAAGGAACACTCCCCATCACCAGTGCAACATTCCCAACAGCAGTGTCCCGAATCTCCCTCCTCCCCACCCCACCCCTGCCTGTACTCTAGACTACTCTAGAGTCTAGAGCAAAAATTTTTTAATTTCAATGCATTACTCATATTCTCTCTCTTTTCTTGCTCTCCTTCACAAACAAATGCATATATGTATACATACATAATTTCACTCCAATATTTATCCACTATAATTAAATTGTATAAAGAAAAATTGCAATATCACTCCTTCTAATATCTCTTTTAGCTGTCTAACTTCAGATAGCCTTTCTAATGAATAGAAAAATAGTTGAACTCAGGTATGTTTATTACTGAAACTTGTCTAAACATACTTTCAAAGTCTCTAGATCACTGAAAAGTAGAATAAAAACAGGTTTAGTTAAAAATATATTAATATCAATCAATAAGCAGGAATAAAACTGAAAGCAGTAAAATTGGAAATCACAGAGAAAACTGAGTTATGAATAAAGTTAATTTCTTAGTTTAAGAAGGAATTGGATACAAAGGCATTCAAGATGATCAAGATATTGATTGTACAATTTTTAAAATTTTATTCAATTTCTACAACATTGTCCACTAATTTTTGTGCTGAAAAGTGCTGAAAACTTACTCTATTGCAATTTAGTGCAATTCATTATACAAAAAAATTATCAGGTTTGACATACTCTCTAAAGTTGTCAATAAATATAACATTTCTAGAATTCAATATTGTAAATAGAATTCAGTGCCCAAATTTAAGTTAGAATAAGATCCACTGAATAATATTATTTTTCTTCAATTTCACAAACCTTTAAAGCTAAAGAAAATGTGATTCATATTTTCTCTTCTACAAATAAAAGTATAAACTATATATCAATTTCACAATAAAAACATTTTTAAGTTTTTAAATCTTTTGAACTATATTCATTCTCTTTATTATACAATTTTTTTTTTTTTGGTTTTTGGGACACACCCCATGGTGCTCAGGGGTTACTCCTGGCTGTCTGCTCAGAAATAGCTCCTGGCAGGCATGGGGGACCATATGGGACACCGGGATTCAAACCAACCACCTTTGGTCCTGGATCGGCTGCTTGCAAGGCAAACGCCGCCGTGCTATCTCTCCGGGCCCTTTATTATACAATTTTTATACAGCTGTAATGATTAAGAAAATCCTTTTTCCTAGGAAATATGATCACTCCCAGTAATTGATTGTGAAATAAAAACTCAGCACAAAGTGAAAATTTCTCTTTCATGTTTCTTATAATCATTGAAGTAGTCTTTCTTTTTGCCCTAAAGGACAAACATTAAATAGTATAGTGTATACTAAAATGTACAGTTATATCACATGTCGTAAAATAAAATTTTTCATAACACTGGCAGAAAAATTATTTCTCTGGATTAATATAAGTCTTTTCTAGTTCAATACCCATACCCTCATATGGTTTACAGAGCATCATCATAAATATAATATTAATATAAAGTCAAGAGGAAACTTGAGCACTGCCACATATGACCCAAAAAGAAAAAGAAAAGAATAAAATAAGATTTTATTTTAGGTTTTATATATATATATATGTTCATTCATCTATATGTAAATTTATGGAATGCTCGAGTGTTCCTTATCCAGATAATATTGGAAAAAATCTAAATGACAGTTCTAATTTGAGATATGGAAAATTCTCATCAAGCAAAATTATACAAACATAACACAGTCAATTTACCTGCTCCTCCAGGTCATCAATCTTAATTAGATTAGATCCAAGGTCTTGGCATGATTTCATACTCTGAGCCCAAGTTTTCTCTACTTTTGAAAAATAGTAACAGTTTTTTCCACAACAGGACCACTTTCCTGGATCTATGTCACAGTCTTTCTCTAGGAAGCAAAACTCACAATAATATTCAAGCCTAGGTGATTAAGAGATACTTACTTCTTATGTATTTAACATTTAATGGCTTACTCAGACAGGCTTTTCAAAGAAAATGTTGAAGTCCTGTATCCTGAACTCTATAAGCCAGGAATAGTTCTTTCATCAAATTATCTAAGTCACTGACAGATTCAAAACCATTGTTTAAACTGAACCCCAAAATCTTAAGTTCTCTGTATAGATAAGTTTTAGTAAAAATTAACAGTTTCCCATATCAGGAGAAGTCCACAAATATAAATATCTAAGAATGACATTGAAACATTAAATATTTTAAATTGGAATAATTAGTTTAAATTAAATAAAAATCAATATAATCATATAATAGATGTCTCACTGTGAAAATGCTTTACATTTAACCATTTAAAAAAAAATGGTTGTTGAGAAAAACTGCACAAAGTCCAAATGAAAATCAATGTAAAATTTTTGTTTAGTTGTTGGGCTTTATCATTGTTCCCATATCTTCATATAGATAGCCAGGTATTCCTTGATATATAACGTTCCCGTTTCTTTTTATTTTTTTCATTTTTATTTTTTAATGAATCCCTAGATTTTTTCTATAGAAGCTGCACCGATTTAACATTTTACCAGAAATGGATAAGAATTCTTTTTCTTCTATACATTCATTAACACTTGTATCCAGTCATCCTTTTATGCAAGACATTCTCTTTGGAATGGAATACATACGTATTGAGAGAAGAACATATCTATTAACTGATAAGATAGTGCATGGCAGCATTTGAGAGTTCAGCACTGAGGCAAAGAAAGCATCGAGACAAAGTGGAGACTTCTCAAAAAGTTAAGAATTCAGCTGCCCTATGACCCAATTCCACCTCTTAGCGTCTATCCCAATTTAAAAAACAAACAAGAAAAGATATTTGCACTCCTATGTTCATAGCAGCACCATTTACAGTAACGAAGGTTTGGAAACAACCCACGTGGCCAAGAGCAGATGAGTGGATAAAGAAACTGTGATCGGGCCAGAGAGATAGTGCAGTAGTCAAGGAACTTGCCATGGATGAGGGCTATCCCCAATTTAATCCTCCGCACCTCATCTCCTAAATACAGAGCCAAAAGTAAGCCCTGAGCACTCTGGGTGTGGTTCACCCCACCCACCCCCACCAAAAAAAAAAGTGATCTATATTTATAGCTGAACTATTGTTCAACTTTTAAGAAAAGATGAAAGCATACAGTTTGTTACATGCGTGGAACTAGAGGTAACATGCTGAGTAAAATGTTTTCATTCAAACTGAAATGAGACAGAGAGCACAATTTCTTGCAAACATCTATTAACTCCCAAGTTATGCATTCTAGTATGTACCTTTTACAGGATGAAAAATTGCTGAATCTCCATCTTGATCTCCAACTTCTGACAAGGAAGTATTTTTTTCATTTGTGCCTTTGTTATCTTTTATTTTTTCCTTAGAAGAGCACTGAAAAACTTTAGTTCATATTAAAAACTCAAGTTATGAATTACTTTAAAATACCACATAATTTTGATAACTTAATTAAGTTCTTATTAAGGTTTAATTAAGCAAATTATGTTGGTTAATGGAATGTCAGGACATAGTGCTGATTTTAAAGGTAACTTGTTATATATTATTGCAAAATAATTCTCTATAGTCAGACTAAAGAATAATTCCTGTCCTTTATAATACTTCTATTATTACTGCACATAGAAATAATTTTTGACCTTAGAAAATATCTGCCTTCACATGATAGTTCAACCCACTATTCTAAACTAATAATATTTCATTTTCCACCTATTTCCTTGGGATAAAAATATTCTCTTGGAGCTAGAAAAAATAATACAGCAGATAGGAAGCTTTCTCACTCATAAAATATGCTCCATACTGTTAAGTGACTGAACATAAGATTAATAATCATCAGGAGGAAAGAACTTAAAACCAAATATGTGTACAAATGGTTTTAATTCATAGGAGATAGATAAAATTAATGGGTAATATTTAATCTTAAAATAGATTGCTAGTATTCATTTTGTTATCAATGGAAAAATACAGGATGGAAAAGATATTCAAGTAATGATTCTCAATTTCTAGCTATAAAAAACTTCATGTACAAAAAGTAAATTCAAAAATATATAGAAACACATTCCACAAATTTGAAATCCTTTTACTAAAATAGTTATAGTGTTTGTAATAAAACTAAGTGATAGCAAAATAACAAAAAATAATCAGAATTAATATCATCATAATGATTACTAACAATGATTTCTTGATGTGGGGGAGAAATTTTTGGGACCACTCCCAGCTGTACTCAGGGCTTACTTCTAGCCCTGTGCTCAGGGATCACTCCTAGAGGAGAATGGGGACCGAATCCAGTGACAGGAACCGAACCCAGTGATTGGGACTGAACCTAGTTCTGCCAAGTGCAAGGTCAGTATACTATCTACTGTACCATCTCTTTGTACTTAGAAATTCCATATAGTCTTATAGTTTATGAGGGTGGAAATATAGTACAGCTGGTAGGACACTTACCTTCTATGCATCCAACTGGTTTCAAACCCTACAATTCCCAAAATAAATTCTGGGGCATTAATCAGCAAGAGTAATCCCTCCGCATCACTGAGTGTAGCCCCAAAATGGAACAAAATAAATTTTGTAGTTTAAAAGACTCAGCAGAGATTCAGTGTTTAAAGTATTTTATTTTCAAACCCATTTTTTTAGAAAATATATATTAATTGATACTCACACATATATCCCAAGATTACGGTACTCAGCAAAAGTAAAAAACATAAAATTCCCAGTTTTGCTGCAATAACATGCCATGGAAATTCTATACAAAATCAAAAGATATAAAAGATAGTAAGCATAAAATAGAGCAAAGCTTCAGACTTATAATAATAGATCAATTTAATTGTTGCAGTATTATCACAATTTTTGCCACCTCAAATTGTTCCAGTCTTACATTTAAATATACTCAAACTATATAAAAGACAACGATATTAATTATGTATAGATACAATGATCATGGTTTTCTTGATATATTTTTAGGAAAAAATAAAAATACCTCTCTTTTTGTGAGCTGGATACCTTTGAGTTTGATGTTTTGTTGCTTTGAATCTTGATTGTGTCTCTTGGACGTCTGCAGACAAAACATAACATGATTTTTTGAAAAGTTTTATAGGAAGTAAAAAAATAAGCAAAATTGTATGAAACAATAGATAAATATATATAACTATATAAACACATAATAAAATGTATTCTATACTTTATGTCAAGAAATGTACTTAACTATTTTATAAACTTAAAACTAATTACTTCATAATCTCAGGCACCAAAGCAATAATATAGCAGGTAAGGTATTTCCTTTGCACACACGTATACTAAACCCCACATTGTCTCTTTAAAGAGTTTAAATTTGGGAAATATGTGTTAATTAACTAGGCTGTACCCAGTATAGGAAGAGAAATAAATAAAAGATTATATTATCTAAAAATATAGTTAAATGTGCCCAAATATCTAAGAGTTTCTACAAAAACAATATGCATAATAAACATTTCACCTACTTGCATAAAGATCCATCGCTGTCCTTTCCTATAGAATAAGTTAGCATAATGTCATCTCTTAATTTATGTCATCTCTTAAGTTAATGTCAGTTCTTTCCTGCACCAATCCAAAACTCTATGAGCTACCTCAGTCAGTTCCCCATAGCAAATTTAATTCTACCTGTGTCTAGCCAACAGAGTGACCACAGAGGCATGGCCCACACACCCACACTAGTTAATAGTACCTGTTTGTATCCTGGCTATTTCACAGATGAACAACACAGTCTTGTTAGGAACACAGTAAAATGTGCTCCTTTGCTGACTTGAAACTCTTCTCTGACTAGGAACTTGACATAATTGACCGTGCCATAGAAACAATGTCAAAAAAAAAAGAAAAAAAGAGTCAATGACCATATGACCTGTACCATTCCACATAAAAAGTTTCCACTGATGATGACTGTATATTTACTGTATATTTACTTCTCTAAATCTGTGTCAGACAAAAGTGTAGAAAACTAAAAATATGTATTTCTTGAATATTATATCAATACAGACCTGAGATTTTACAACTCACCATGGAAGTTGGGAAAAATTGTGCATCTATGAATATTATCAAATTACAAAATTAATGACAAAAGTTTCAAAATTATAATAACGAAATAGAAATATTTGTTTCTTTTTAGAGTATACAAATAAACTACCCATTTTTATATATACATGTGGTAAAATAGATAAAGGTCTTAAATTAACTCACATACATGTCTATTTTTATCAAATACCGAAAAGATCCAGATTCCTTAATCAAGTACAGTTATATATAAATGCTTATAGTATTTAATTTTCTGACTTAAATGATAGATTTTTATTTCTGTCTTATGTTGCCAAGTTGTTTAACTAATAAATATTAACTCACAAACATTGAGTTAAGCGTAAAATATTAAAGATAGTTAATACAGTTCTATTAGAATATTGAAGATAAATTTATCTCTGCTAACAGTTGTAGCTGTAACTATGCAAGAACTTTTGTTTAATTGTGATTTGTAATTTAGTGAACAAGAAGGTATGTTTATTTAGACTTAGTTGCAAGTGTCATATACGACACAAAAGCAGTTTGGTTTGTTTCATTTCAACCACTTTGATCTATGCACTTAAAAAGGTCACCTATGTTTTGATGGTATAAAATCTTTTCCAGAATTTCTTAGTAACAACTATTAAAATTATTTTCAGTGTCAGCATTTAAACTGTTTTTAAAAGCATTTTCCCATAGTTTGAAATTCCTTCCTATTATCCTCAAAACAATTTATGATCCCCTGCAAATAATGGTAGGACATTTGAGATTTTTTTAGCCTGTGGTTTTTTGCCTTTGGTTTATTCTAGAATCTAACTGATTTCAGAGGCTGTATCTGACATAAATAAAGCTTATAAATAGCATTCTTAAAATCTCCATAATAATTGTCCTTTCTCATGGAAACAAACATTAGATGTACCTCCAAAGGCCCTGTGGTGCATGCCAAGATTTTTTTTACTGGCAAATAATCTTTTAATAATAAAGCACACATTTTTTACATTTTTTTAAATATGAGAACAAAGATGCAAAGAAAGAGGACAAGGTAAAGTTACAGTGGAAAGACAATCACCCATAAACAGAATTCTCAGTAATCTCATTGCTGATACCTTAACTTTGAATAAAGCACACGTTTTAAAATATATTGATAACATAAATTGATAAATTAAGGGCTTTATTTAAAGTAAGATGAAAATATCAAATCTCTAAATTTTCTCCATTGTTTTATAAATTTCCACAATTTCTGTTCTGTAGAAAATTCACACAGTAGCATGCCAAATGCCATACATCTCTTTGAATGAAAATAATTGCTGAAATACTTCTTGCCTAGAACATCATTTTTTTTTTTAGTCCATGCCTCATAAACTCTAGGTAAAAACAGCCAAATTTTTATTGATTTGAATAATTTTATGTTTCTACACCATTAACAATTGTATCATTCTGGCCCTAAATCTGTCTCTAATTATAAAGTCTCACATGTCTACTACTGTCCTTGGTAAGTCTCTGTGCAGAATGATGGCTCTGGCAAAGATAGGAGCAGAGGACTGTTGTTTCTTTACTTTTATTTGACCAATATTTTGTTTTTAGATATTTTGAGTTGTGCTACCAATAGTTTTCCCCTATGTGTATCATGACAGGGCTCTCTAGTTTATGCAACTCAGACTGTACATCATACCCTGCCCCAGGATCCATTCATGTTCCTAAGAGGGCTTGAAGACCCCCCAAAAGGTTGCCTTTTATTCAGATATACTATGAATTATAAATTTTTATAAACATGAAGACAAGATTATTTTTCTTATTAAACAAATAATTTGAGGCTAGAGAGATATAATATAGTGAGTGGGGGGTGCTTTGAATGTAGCTGACCTGATATAATCCCTAGCTTCCTTGATCTCCAACATTCCATATGGTGCCTCAAGCACTATCAGGAGTGATTCCTGAATGCAGAACCAGAAGTAATCCCTGAGCATCACCAAGTGTGGCCCAAATACTAAAAAAGTAAAATTAATAGTTGGTACTGAAGAGAGTACAGCAGGTGGGGCACTGGCCTTGCAGACAGCAATTCTGCTTCAGTACTATGTATAATACCTCAAGTCCTGCCTTGAAAGGGGGCCAGACTATTCCTGGCTTTGTACTCAGGAATTACTCCTGGCAGGGCTTGGGGAATCATATGGGATTTTGGGGATAAAATTAGGGTCAGCCATGAGCAAGACAAGTGCCCTACCCACTTTACTGTCTCTCCAGCTATTCATCTTTGAATGTGTAAGATGGCTCCTTTCGCTCTGAATCCTGGGACTCTCGCTGAGCTGATCCTTACTCTTCTTACCTTGAAGAAGAGTAACATTATCTTCAGGGTGATGATTCCATATGATTACGTTCCACTTAGTGGCTTCAAATCACACACAAGTCACAGATCATGTTTTGCACTGCCAGGCCATGCACGGCTTAGGTGGATCTTCTCTTTGAGGGACTCTATCCCATTGCAACCAAGATGTCAGTGGGTTTCTTTATGGAGCTCAGATGCTCTTGAAAATATCTGGTTTGTTTGGTTTTTTTTAGAAGAATTCAGATCTTGGCTGATCTCCACTATACAACCTATGGATGCATATTCTTCAGAAAGTAAATATTAATGCTGTGAATATCTGAAATTGCTGCAATGATTAATATTATTACTTGATATGTGAGGAAACTGAGGTTTAATAAACTGCTGCAAAGGATACAACAATGTATACTTAACAAAAGTAGATTCCAAATCACAGACAAGTTGGTTTTAATACCAGCACAGATGCATAATGAGTAATTAATAAATACTAGCTAATGTATGTACAGGGAGAAGTGAGTAGTGGCTGTCCATATGGATGCTCATGTTACTTTAAAGGATGTAGATAGTTTGTAAATGGATGGGATGTGACCTCACATGTGTGACTCTCTGGTATATGGTCAGGTTTCTGTTTAAAGGATATATATAGCTGGTAATTGAGTCCTAAAATGGAATAGGATTACAGATATGGATTTATTTTTTATTTAGATGAATTATTGAGATAATAGATTGTATGGGTGGAAAGTAAAAGAAAGAAAAGAAAGCTATGGTGAATTGGGTGACTAGGATGAGATGGGTGGAGGAATGGGGTAGATATGACAGAGGGGAAGAGATAAGTGAATGGGCAGTTCAGTGGATGGTAGACAAGTATAGGAATAAGACAGGATGGTGGAAACAGAGGACATCTTTTCATATGAATGGTTTTGGTTTCCTTAATATACTATTTTTCCTCTGCAATTATCCTTAATGTGCATATTGTTTATCTACAATATTAAAGTTGATCTAAAGTCACCATAAATATTAATTCATATTTAATACAACATATCCCAGAATATAGGAGGTATTAGCCTATCTCCCTAGAAAGGAGTAAACTAATACTTTATAGACAGAAAACATCAAATTACCAACATGCTGACCCAAGATAAATCCCCTGTCCAGTGAAACCTAATTCCTTAGAAGATAAGTGGACACATCAGAATATTACCAACTTGGAAAGAAGGCCTTTTGTTTTCCTATGAAGCAATGGAGCTTTGCTGACAGAAAAGATACATTCAGTATTCTAAATATCCGGGGAAAGTGGTAAACTCAAATGGCATCTAATAAAGATTTCTTTCTTTTTCTTTTTTTTTAGCTTTTTCTTTTTTTCTTTTTTTATTGTAAGAATTTATTCAAGAGACAAAATTGATTAACATATTGAGGTGAACTAGCATAACATAATATAGTAACATAACATAACATAACATATAATATAATTAATATAATAATACATGTAAGTCAACAAACATTTCTGATTAAAACACAATTTTTATCATAATGGCTTACATATCATTCACAGTAGTATTTTAGGTACATATTAACATTGAATCAGGGGACTACCCATCACCAAATATGTCCTACTCCATCGCAGTTCTCTTTCTGCACCCCATATACCCCACCATCACCCCCCGTACTGCTAGAGTAGGTGGTTCCCTCTTTGTCTAGCTTACTATTAATGATCATATATCTGTTTGGTCCTGTTACCCTCCCTTGTTTCCCCCTCTATTTAAGAGGCAAAGCTAGATAAATCAAGTTATGTGATTTTGTTTGAAGGGAAAAAAAAGCAATAGATTAAGGGTAAAAAATAAGAAAAGAAAAGAAAAAGAAGTCAAATATGATGAAAATGTATGGAGTCCATCTAGAGGCTTTCAACCTCGGTTTGAAAAGAGGATGTAAAAAATGTAATTGAAATACCACAACAATACAGAAAGAAACATCAAATTAAATATCCAGTGAGCACTACAGCAATAAAGACAAGCACCACTCAATAGTCTTGGTTCTAAAATCAAATCATGCTGGAGTGTAAAAAGAAAGAGAAAGATAAGATAAGATAAAATAAAATACTATTGGAGACATCAACTTCAATCTCTACACCAAAATAAAAACGTCAAAAAATCGATCAATTGATAGATAAATATGTGGAAAAATGATTGTTTTGTGCTTTTCTTTCCTTTTTCCCCCTGCATAGGCACAGTAACTATTGGGGATATTGTAGAGGGAATTCCCTTGGCCTAGGAGATACAGGGTTTCTCCACCCCTGAAGTATACTGTCATGGGATTAACTATAGACTCCTTGCATGATCATTTACTCTCGGTGCTTTCATGGTGTATGGAAGACTTCTGCTTCGTCTTGAATAGTAACATCAGACCTCTGTATCTAGAGATCTTGGTGACTGTGCAGTTCAAGTAATGGAGCTTATGATGAAGTCTTTCTTTGTGGTTCTAGCAGTTATGCTTCTTCAGTGTCGTTTTAATCCATCTTCTGTAGTCGGTGGTCTTGGCCATTATGTAGCTTCTAGGATGGAGCCTGGAGGTCTTTCATTATGTTTCCGGAAAACCCGTTCAGTTGTGCTTGTCTTAGTGAGACCCCTGGAATTGGAGATCTTGTTCGTTGAACAAATCGTAGACCAAAAGCTTGGCTAGAGCGTTTTGTTGTTGTTGTTGTTGTTGTTGTTGTTGTTGTTGTTGTTCCCTGGATGTGTACTGTCCAGTCCTGCTTATAACAACAAGTTGTCTGTATATAGTGATCTCGACTTTTGCACAGATCAAAGGGTGCCATGTTTTCTGATTTTGTCTTATCATTAGCTGATGAGGAAGGACAACTTGCTCTTAGATCAATTTGTTCCCATTTCTTTATTGTCAGGTTATTGATTTAGAACTGATGTATGGTGGCGTCAGAGCAGCATTGTGAATGCTCTGGAGGGGGTTTGGCTCCTGGAGCTGTTGTGGAGAACTCTGTTGTTTCTGTGTCTGGGATCCAGGAGTCAAAGCTGGACGGTCGGTGTCTAGTTCCCTGGAGCCTAAGTTGTTTCCACATGACATACTTCCAGGGTGGGAGATGTCCCTGTGTTGTAAACAAGTATGAGTTCTTATCCCTAGTAGATAAGAGCTTATTTTACATGTACAATTTCCCCTTTGTTTAATATGTCTTTGCAGGAGGAAGTGGTGCTACATTATACTGCTGGTGGATTTGGGGGTGGAGAGAAAAGAAAACAGACACCTGACAAAAACTAAGAATATATATGCTCACACACATATAAAGGAATAAAAGTTTCTTTAAAAAAAAGATTAAATAAAAGACGGAATTTTAAAACAAAAAAGACGTAATTAAAGGAAAAAAGTGGGGCCGGAAGAGATAGCATGGAGACAAGGCGTCTGTCCTTCCTGTAAAAGGACAGAGGCTCAGATCCTGGCATCCCCCATGGTCCCCTGTGTACACCTGGGGAGTTCTTCAAGCATAGAGCCACGGAGCACCCTCAGAGTGCCGCCAGGAGTGACCCAAAAGAAGCAAAAACAAATAAAATCAAATAATAAAAACTACAACAAAACAATACAAAACAAACAAACAAAAGAAACTAACAAGAATAAAAAAGAAAAGAAAAGAAAGAAAAAGGGAGAAAGTGATACCGGAGATCACTTTACATTTGGGGAGAAACAGGATAAGAGGTTGTGTTATATAGGTCTATACTTATAATGAAAGTATAGGCCTCCCCATTGTCTTTTGAGATTTCCTTGTGAGGTATGGGGTCCAGGCAGGAAGGTCTTGGGTAGAGTTCTTGCAGTGGGGGTCATTGGAGCTAGTTCCAATATCAAGCCACAGTTCACATTAGGGAGAGGTGATTAGGAGGGCCACACTGCATGAATTATTGTATTTTCTTGCCGGGAGCGAGGTGAGAGTTTGAGTGGGTGTCTCTTCACTTGGGTAGTGGGTACTGGCTCGTTGGGGTTGGAAGTCGGTCTTGATGCCTACTGGATTAAGAACTGAGGGTGAAGAGTTATACTGTGGTGGGGATATCGGGGAGTGGGATTGAGGGGGGTGAAGGAATAGTCGGATTTCTGGAGGAAGGAGAGGGAATAGTATATGGGAGGGGTTATATAGGGTATAGGTATGGGTTGTTTGTGGTTTAGGTTTGTCTCTTAAGTAGGGTTCATATCTCTGTGTACTCCTGTGCACATATAAACATATAGAAGTTAGCTTAAGTGTATATTAATGTAGAGAGGTGTGGAGGGCAAGAGTTGTGCTGAGTACTAAGTATAGTATATGTATGAAAAGGAAACTAATAGGTCAACTTTTGGTTATGTATAGGTTTCGTGTCTCGTGTACTGACCATTGTGTTAGTGAAATCTATCTATACAGGTGTTTACCCTTTTCAGTTTTGTTCACAGCACCCTATATGTCAGGTTTTCTTTCCTATAGAGGAGGTAGCCATGTGGATTTTATTTGTCATAGATTGAATTAATGATAGTAAGAAGGAAAAGGTGGAAGAAGAGGGAGACAAGAAGAGAGAATGGGAAAACAAAACAAAACAAACCAACAATCAAACACCAACAACAACAAAAATATGAAGAAATGAGAAGAGAGGGGGTATAAGAGCAAGGGCATGTTAGTTTGGTTGAACGTGTTCTTTGCTTAGTCCCTGTAGTAAAAATCTGTAGGTCTCGGTGATCTGGCTGGTCATGTGCTTCAGGTCCTAAAAGAAGGCATAATCTAGAGATAAAGGGTATGTTAAAGGGTTTTATCCAGCCATTTTCATGATTCAAGCAGAGTATAATGCCTCGTGTGACTGAGCACCAAGGTATCACCATAGGATGTTCACACTTTGTATCCAGGAACCCCTATGGTCAGAAAACCTGAGAGGTTATTTTAAATGTGGTAAGGTTAAGGCATTCAAATATAATGTTTTAAAGTGTATCCTTTGGACTCAGTAATTTCCTGTCATAATCTTTACCTGTAATTCAGTATAAGATCCCTAGTAAATTATTATGGGCCTTTGTAGTAAAAATGGTAATTACATACCTGTTCTCTCTATGCTGTTGTTTCTGTTGTTGCTGGTTTCTTTATGACATAATGTGTAGTCAGGCTTTCTGTTGTTTCTCTCCCCTTTGTTTTGGGCTCTACTCCCCAGTATATGGTGATTATTAGAGTGTTTGATGTTTCTATCCTGTTTCATCCTGTTATTTAATCATGGGGTATTGGTTGTATATCTGGTGCATATTCTAGGTACTTTAGAATATTGCTATCATTCTGTGTTTATCTTTTGTCTTCTGGCTTGCTTAGTTTAACACAATATGTTCTAGGTCCATCCACGTTGCTGCAAAGTCTGTGAATGTATCATTTCTGACTTCCATGTAGTATTCCATTGTGTATAGATACCACATCTTAATGATCCACTCATCTGTTGTTGGATATCAAGTTTGGTTCCAAGACTTGTCTATTATACTGAGTGCTGTGATAAATAGTGGGGTGCACACATACTTTGGGATAAATTTTCATCCGACTTGGGTGTAGATACCTAGGTGAGCGATTGCTGGGTCAAATGGGAACTCAATTCTGAGTTTCTTGAGCACTCTCCAGACTGTTCTCCATAGGTGTTGGACTAGGGGGCATTCTCACCATCAGTGTATGAGAGTGCTTTTGATACCGCATCCCCGCCAACACAGATTGTTCCCATTATTTTTGATGTGAGCCATCCTCACTGGTGTAAGGTGGTACTTCATTGTTGTCTTGATTTGTATTTCCCTAATGATGAGTGAAGGTGAGCACGTTTTCATGTGTTTGTTGGCCATCTTTTGGTCTTCCTCAGAGAAGTGTCTATTCATTTCATCTCCCCATTTTCCTATGGCTTTATTTGGTTTTGGGAGACTCAGCTTTCTGAGTGCTTTGTATATTCTGGTTATCAGCCCTTTATCTGATGTGTTGAGTGCGAAAAATTTTTCCCATTCAGTTAGGTGTCTTCTTGTTTTAAGTTGGATTTCCTTCGCCGTGCAGAAGCTTCTTAGTTTGATGTAATCCCATTTGTTTATGTTTGATGATAAAATACTTGCCATTGGTGTTCCATCCTCGAAGACTTTTTTAACATATAGGTCTTCGAGAGTTCTGCCTATTTTTTCCTCAATAAACTTTATAGATTCTGGTCTAATTTCAAGGTCTTTAATTCATTTTGAGTTGATTTTTGTATAAGGAATGAGGTATGGGTTAATTTTCAGTTTATTACAGATGGTTTTCCAATTGTACCAACACCATTTGTTAAAGAGACTTTCTTTGTTTCATTTCAAGTTCTTGGCTATATTATCAAATATTAGTTGACTGTATATATGAGGATTAATGTCTGAAAATTCTGTTCAAACCCACTGGTTTTCATTCCAGTACCATGCTGTTTTGATCACTATGGCTTTATAGTATAGCTTCAGGTTAGGTAAAGAGATGCCACCCAACTTCTTGTTTTTCAGTATCTGTTTAGCTATCCTGGGTCTTTTGTGGTTCCAGATGAATTTTATGTTTGATTGTTCTAAGTCTTGAAAGAATGATGCCTGGATTTGGATGGGGATTGCATTGAATCTATATAGAAGTTTGCATAGGATAGTCATTTTAATTATGTTGATTCTACCTACCCATGAGCATGGGATGTTCTTCCATTTCCTTAGATCCTCTTCAATTTCTTTCTGAAGTGTTTTGAAATTTTCCTGGTATAGGTCCTTCCCTTCCCTTCTAAGGTCAATTCCTAGGTACTTGATTTTTTTGAAACTATTTTAAATGGAATTACAGTTTTAATCTCTCTGCTCAGCTTCGTTATTTGTATAGAGAAACACTACTGTCTTTTGTGTATTGACTTTGTAACCAGCCACTTTGCTGTAATGGTTAATTGTTTCTAGGAGTTTTACTGTGGACTCTTTAGGGTTTTCAATGTATAGGATCATATTGTCTGCAAAAAAGAGATAGTTTGAGTTCCTCTTTCCCAATTTGGATCCCCTTTATTCCCTTCTCTTGTCTGATTGCTATTGCAAGGACTTCTAAGATTATATTGAATAAGAGTGGAGAGAGTGGACAGCCTGGGCTAGTTCCTGACTTTAGGATAAATGCTTCTAGTTTTTCACCATTAAGGATAATGTTGACTGTGACTTTTCATAGATTGCTGTAACTATCTTGAGGAAGTTTCCTTCTAACCCTATTTTTCTGAGAGTCTTCAACATGAAAGGGTGTTGGATTTTGTCAAACGCCTTCTCTACATTGATTGATATGATCATGTGGTTTTTGTCTTTCTTGTTGTTGATGTGATGTATGATGTTGATTTATTTGCATATGTTGAACCAACCTTGCATTCCTGGTATAAATCCCAATTGGTCATGGTGTATGATCTTTTTGATGAAGTGCTGGATTCATTTTGCTAAGATTTTGTTGAGTATCTTTACACCTATGTTCATCAGTGAGATTGTCTGTAGTTTTCTTTCTTGGTGGTATCTTTGCCATTTTTGAAAATGAGTGTGATATTAGCCTCATAGAAGGAGTTGGGGAGAATTCCTGTTTTTTCAATGGTTTAGAAGAGCCTGTGGAAAAGTGGCAGTATTGAATTTGGTAGAATTCACCTGTAATTCCATATGGGCCTGGACTTTTGTTCTTAGGGAGTTTCTTAATTATATAATCAATTTCCTCTGAAGTGATTGGTCTGTTTAGGCTTTCTAGGTCTTCCTCTTCCAGTCTCGGAAGATGGTATTTTTCCAGAAATCTGTCAATTTCTACTCTAGCCTAACTGATTATAGTTGTTCATAATATGATCTCATGATATGTTGTATTTCTTGGGGTTCTGTTGTAATCTCTCCCCTTTCATTTGTGATCCTACTGATTTGGATGTTTTTCCTCTTTTTTTTTTTGGTGAGTTTCGCCAGTGGTTCATCTATCTTGTTTATTTTTTCGAAAAACCAACTCTTGGTCTCATTGATTTTTTGTATTGTTTCCTTATGCTCTGGTTTTTACTATTTCTTGCCTTCTGTTTGTGATTGGATTTCTTTGTTGTTATTGTTCCAATTCCTTGAGATGATCCTTTAAACTTTTGATTTTGTCATTTTCCTCTTTCTTGACATAGGCCTGTATTGCTATGAGTTTCCCTCTAATTACTGCTTTTGCTGTGTCCCACAAATTTTGACAAGTTGTCTCTTCATTATCATTTGTCTCAAGGAATCTCTTATTTCTTCCTTGATTTGCTCTTTGATCAGCTGTTGTTGAGCAGCATGTTGTTTAATATCCAGGTGTTAGTTTTTCTCCATTGCTTCTTCTTGCAATTAATTTTGACCTCTGATGCATAATGATCTGATAGGGTGCTTCTAATGATCCTTACATTTGTAGTCTTATATAGGTTTGATTTGTATCCTAAGACTTAGTCTATTCTGGAAAAGATTCCATGAAGGCTTGAGAAGAATGTGTATTCTGTTTTCTGGGGGTGGAGGGGGGCCCTATATGTCTATTAGCTCTAGATCTTCTAATTTATCATTTAGGGCTCTTATTTCTTTTCTATTTTTCTGTCTGCTGGATCTGTCCAGTGGTGATAGTGGAGTATTGAAATCTCCTACTATTATCACATTTCCCTTCATGTGTTTCTCCATGTTAGTGAGCAACTGCCTCACATATTTTGCTGACTCTACATTAGGTGCATAAATATTGATTAGGGTTAGTACCTCTTGATCTATTGTTCCCCTGATTAGTATGTAGTGACCCTCTTTGTCTCTGATCACTTTCTCAAGGTTGAATAAAATTTGGTCTGATATAAGAATGGCTGTCCCTGCTATTTTTTGTTTTCCCTTGGCTTGAAAGATTGATTTCCATCCGTTTATTCTAAGCCTATGCCTGTCCTGTACTTGTAGGTGTGTTTCTTGCAGGCAGCAGAAGTCTGGTTTATGCTTTTTAATCCAATTCTCTACTATGTGTCTTTTAATAGGAGAGTTTAGGCCATTAACATTTAGGGAGATTACTGACAGAGAGGGCTGATGTGCAGTTGTGTTGTGTAGGGTGGTTGATGTTACAATCGGGGGTTTGGATTGTGTAATTCATCTCTGAGTACGTAGTTTAGGATCAGTTTTGTTTGCGCAAATACTGCAAGTTCGTTTTTGTTTGAGAATGTTTTTAGGCTACCATCCCATATGAATGACAGTTTTGCTGGGTATTATACCCTTCTATCCCATATGAATGACAGTTTTGCTGGGTATTGTACCCTAGGCTGGAAATTTCTTTCATTCAGTTGTTTAACTATTTCATTCCACTGTATTCTTGCTTGAATTGTTTCAAAGGGGAAATCTGGTTTGATTCTTATGTCCCTTCCTTTGAACTTGAGGTTCCTTTTTTCCTTATTGCTTTAAGGAGTTCCTCTCTCTCTCTCTCTCTCTCTCTCTCTCTCTCTCTCTCGCCATTTGGATTATTATTTGTCTTGCTGTTGGTATATTAGGATCTATCTTATTAAAGACTCTTTTCACTTCCTGGAATTGTACAGAGTCCTCTTTCCAAAGGGTGGGGAAGTTTTCTGCTATTATTTCCCTAACTGCATGTTCTTCCCATTTCCCCGTTTCTCCCCTTCTGAAGAAGAAGAAGAAGAAGAAGAAGAAGAAGAAGAAGAAGAAGAAGAAGAAGAAGAAGAAGAAGAAGAAGAAGAAGAAGAAGAAGAAGAAGAAGAAGAAGAAGAAGAAGAAGAAGAAGAAGAAGAAGAAGAAGAAGAAATCTTTTTATGTAGTTGCTGGGTGGGCCTTTTTTTTCTGGTCTGTTTCGTAGTTGCCAAATTCAGTTTTTTTGTTTGTTTGTTTTGGTTTTGGTTTGTGGTTTTTTGTATTTTTTGTTATTGCTTTGTTTATTTTTTATTTGTTGGTTATTTTTTTGTCTTGTTACCTTTTCCCTCTTTTTTCCTTCCTGCTTCTAAATTTATATATACAACACCTAGAAGGAACCCTCCTAGTTTTTTTGTTTATTTCTTTTCTTCTTTTTTTCCATTTCCTTTTTCTATGTTTCCAACAAAACCACATTGATTGAATTGTCTTATTTAGCCTCATAAGCTGAGGGAGGGGGGGGGGAATGGATGGTACCAGGTCCAGACACCTACATGAACATTTAGTGGAAATAAAAAATGATCAGACCTGAACATAAAACTCAAAATCAACTGCAACAGAATCTATACCTAATCCATAGCAAGCTCTACAAGTGGGGACCAGTTACACTAGTTTTCTGGGGGGCTAAAGGAGGGAAATATGGGATGCATACTGGGAACAGGAGTGGACGGAGGACATCACTGGTGGTGGGAATGCCCTTGATTAATTGTCACTATGAACCTTGAATATTACTGTGAAATTATTGTAATGCACTTCAGCCACAATAAAAATTAATTTAAAAATATTAGCTGGCTAAGTCTTTTATATGTATTTTTTATTTTAATTGAGACCATTGTGAATTACAAGTCCTTCATCAGGCATATAGTGACAGTGTATTAGGGCTATTTCCACCACCACTGTTAAGCTCCCTCCACCAGAGTTCCCAGAATGCATCCTGTCCCTCCACACTTAGCTCAGTATAACAGTATATCAGTATAACAGGTCCATTTTAAATTTAGATTGTTATAGTTTGGGTCTCTTGATTCTATTGTAATTGACTTTGGCTTGAATATTTAGTTCTGAATATTTTTTTTACCCAATGCACCTGAGACCACTTGGCCCTTGGGTCCATCTACTTTGTTTTTCTTCTTTCAATTTGTAGAGACATAGAAATATGAGTTAAAAAAGTTATTTATGTTCAAAGGTTTATGAAAAAAGCAATCATCTCTATCTAGAAGGTATAAATATACTTTTTAAAAAGGCAGGACAGGTGTGGTACGTATTTTGGGGTTTGTTTGTTTTATGTTTTGGGGAGTTTTTGCATAGGTGCGATAAATGTTGGGGAAATTAAAAAGGAAATACCCATGACCTAAAAACAAAACAAAGAAACAAAAAGGGGCATCTCTACCCATGAAGCATACTGTCCTAAGACCAACTACATGCTCCAGGCATGCTTTAGCTGGCTGTATTTATAAAAATACAAAAAAAAAAAAAAAAGAATGTTATACACCATGAACAAATAGGTTTCATTCCAGAGATGCAAGGATGGTTTAAAATATGTAAATTAATCAACATAATATAAAAAAAAATACAACTTGGAGTTTCTGTCCTGTTGCTCTGCGTTTGGGCCGGCCCCTCCCCCCAGAGACCCCTGCGTGCCTGCGGGAGAGGCCTGAGTGAGTTTCTGTCCTGTTGCTCGGCGTTTGGGCCGGCCCCTCCCCCCAGGGTGGCGCCTAGAAAGGCAAGTTGAGCGACCCGAATAGAAGGGGGAGATAGGGAGATAGGGCCAGCCATCTGGACTCACAGGTGACCTAGAGCAGTCCATCCCCCTGGACCCTGGAGTGGACCAGGGACTCCCCAAGGGCGTGGACAGAGCCTGCAGGGTCGATCTGAGGGAACTCATTCAAGGGAGGCTTGGAGGGGGCGGAGCTCCATTGAATCCCAGAGAAAGGAGGGTGGATTGAGAACTAGACTCAATAGCGCCAGTAAACATTGTGGCCAGGAGTGGAACTGTACCGCTGACAGAAATAAGGAGCAGAAAAGGGACAAGACCCACTGCAGGAAGGCTGAACTCTAGGTAGCAAAGGGGAGGAGAAAGGGCTAGGTTCAACAAACTCACCCAACAGGCCCCTCTAGAAACACCTTCAGGAAGGGGACCAAAGCAGGCCGAAATTAGAAGCCACAGCACTTTAAAACACACCATTAAATACAAAGAATTATGCGTAAATCAAGGAGATCCCTAAAAACTGGAGACACCATGACAAACCCTATCAAGTTTCCAAGTCCACCAAAATGTACAGATCCATGGGAAGAAGACCTAAAAGCGGTCATGAGGAAGGAAATGCAAGAATTACTAAAAGAAATGAAAGAAACCCTAGCAACCGAGTATAAGAAATCCATGGACGAACGAATCAGCCAAATTAAAGAAGAAATGTCAAAAATACAACTCTCCTGTTGTAGTTTCTGATCATTGTATCTAACACTTAACTAATACCACACTAACTTGATTAACATAGTACCATACATGTTTTAAATCAGTGTTATTATTTAACTATAAGTTTTTATTTTACATATACATATTTTAATAAGGTTTTTAATATGTGAAAAATTGTAGTTCCCTAGGCAATATTTTAAACAACAAAAAAGGCCAGAGAGATAATAGAGAATGTAAGCAAGGTACTTTCCCTGCATTGGTTTCCCAGAACTGGATATAGTTCCAGGAGTGCTGCCAGGAGTCACTCCTAAGTAGAGAGTTAGGAAAAGCTCCTAAGCATGACCATGAGGCACCAAAAAAAATTATAAAGATTAATACAGGGAGTATGTACTACATATGTACTACATGTCTTGTTTCTTTCATCAACAACTACAACTTTAGTACAAAAATGTATTTTTTTGAGTTAGGTTTTAACTGTATGCTTTACTTTGTGTATTCTTTATAATTTTTCCATGTTTTTATAGATAAATACATAGAAAATATAATTTTATGTTATTTTTATATCCTATGACTTCACTGAAGTAGCTCACTTCTAGGGCCCCATTTTTTCTTTACTTCAGCTAGCTGGAGTTTTACAGATGGATAGCTGTATCTAAAAACAGGGAAAGCATTATTTCTTCCTGTGCAAATTGAAATATTTTAAATTCTTTTGTTGCCTTGATGTTAAAATAGGGTTTCAGTAGCATATAAAAGAAGAGTTATAGGCAATGGCCATGTTCACATTAGGCAAGCTCCATAGACTCCCTTTTTTCTTGAAAGTGATATAAACCAAGCTGCAAAAAATCATGGGTACACCAGCCATGAAGCAGAATGCTGACAATCTTAGAGGAGAGAGTAGGTCCCCACCCTGTTGAAGCTACATGTGCTGCCTCCATTGCCCATAATCACCTGTGGCCTTGCCTCGTCACTTCTTTACAATTCTCTTCAGAAACACCAATCTGAGCAAAATTCAGGTATGCCACTATTGGGCCATAACCAGGGATTTTTTGAAGATACTATGGTGGTTACCATCCCTCGGCATCCTCCTTCTTCTGGGAGGCCACATAGCTGAGAACCCTCCTGACAAATGACACAGTATCAGTAATAGTGCTTTAAATACATTTGTTTGATGCTATACTCTTTATAGGAATACACCAATTTAGATCCCCATGTGTAGCTAAGGTCTCTTAATATTCAAAGCAAAGGAAATAATAGATGGACAACTAAACCTTCTGCCATATCATAATAACTTCATTGGAGATATAATAATTTTCACAAATTTGCTTGACAGTTTCCCTTTTTTTAATTTTCTTTTCTTCCGTTTTCATTTTATTGGGGGTGGGGGGAGCACACCCCGTGACGCTCAGGGGTTACTCCTGGCTATGCACTCAGAAATCGCTCCTGATTCAGGGAACCATATGGGACTCCAGAGGGCTCAAACCTTGGTCTGTCCTGGGTCAGTCACATGCAAGGCAATCGCTCTATCCCTGCGCCATCGCTCTGGCCACTTCCTTTTTGGTTCTTTTTCTTTTTTATTTTTGAATAATTTATTTTTAATATCTTTTTTAAGCACCATGATTAAAAATATGTTCATAGTTGGGTTTTAGTTATAAAAAATAAAACACACCCCCTACATCAGTGCAGCATTCCCACCACCAATGCCCCTCATCTGCCTACTCCTCCAACCCCTGCCCAGAATTCCAGACAGGCATTCTATTTCTCTCACTCACTACCATTGTTATGATAGTTAGTGTAGTAATTTATCTAATTACATTCACCACTCTTTGTGGTAAGCTTCAAATTGTGTGCTGGTCTTTCCAGCCCTCATCTCTATTGTCTCGATTTATTATTACAATATTGTCTTTTATTTTTCATAAAACTCATAGATGAGTGAGACTGTTTTTATTTTTTCTTCCTATACTTATTTTTATTAACTTTGCTCTCATTTATATGGAAACAAATGTACTATGGTCTACTATGTCAATTTTTAATACATAATCTAAATAAAGTTAGAAAAAAATGGGAGGAAATGGTACCTTTAAATACTGCATATGGAGTTGGATAGATAGAGCAGCATCTTCATGGAGGGCAATTATGAATAGTCATTTATTTTGATGTGTACACATATGGCACAGAAATTGTACTGCTAGGGATTCACACTGCAATTACATGCAATGGAGAATATTCTAAGTTCTATTCATTAAGGAAATTTTCTATCATTAGAAAATAATGCTTAAAATATAAATATAAATTAAAACAGAAGCCACTACATCGTTTAGAGATATTTATAAAAAGAGTTCTTATATGCAATAATATAAAAGATTATTTAATATAAAATATAAGATTACTATATTTAGTTTTAGAACATGTAGCTAAGCAGAAAGCATATATATCTTTATACTTTTCTATATTATGTCTGGAATAATGTCTGAGAAGTAGGCCTGCCTACTAAGTAGATCTGCCTCTAAGAAAAATTAAATAGGCAGATAGAAGCCAAGAAGGAAAGAGAATTTGTTTATAATTTTATATTATATTTTGAACAATATTGTATCAATTACCTGTTCAAATATATTAAGAAAAAATACAAATGAATTTGCTAAATGTGTTTAATAATATAATGTCCTATTATTGGCTTTGTTTCAAAAAGTAAAATAATTTTATACTGTATGTACAATTTCTCTTTTTATTCTTCCTCAACATAGTTTAAGAGATCATAATTCTTCATAAATTATGATCTTTTAGGGCCAGAGAGCTACTTACTGGGATTTAGGTATTTGCTTTGCTTGCATATGTCTCTGTTTTGATCCCCTGTCATCACATACAGTTCCCAAAGCACTGCAGAAGACATCCCTAAGCACAGAAACAGAGTCAAGAGTAAACCCTGAGCAGAGCCAGGTGAGGTCACTTTTGTGTATACCACAGACACAGGCTCAATCCCCAGAATCACATAAGTTCTCCTGAGTACTGCCATGTGGGACTCCAAAAGCAAAACTTAAATAAAGATAAACTTATTAAGAGTTTTTATTACAGTCATTGTTTTCATCATTAACAAATTGACTCCTTTTCACAAATGTAATAATATTCTTTACTGCAATCATCATCCACGATGTGTGTAGATTTGAGGCGTCCACATTTCTCTTCCAATGTAGACATAGCTTTTTTAAAATTCCTGCATCAAAGAAAAAATACATTTTGAAGGCTATTTCTTAGTAAATTATTATCATTACAAATTTTAAATATGGTTATAATTATTTTAACAATTATAAAAATCTTGGAAATATTTGCAGCTATAAACCATAAAATTTATTAATATCTAAATCTACTTTAAATATTGCCTTCATTAGGCAATTCGAGATAGGAATATAGAAATCAGATTTTAGAATGCTATCTATACATTAATTAGGCACAGTTAGTTCAAAGTTTTTTTTATACTTGCTTTTCAAGCCCATGTTATCTTTCAGATAATCATCCTGTGTGCTTATTTCTATGTCTCTACTTGCTTTTGTCATTCTACAGTAGAGGGAAGATTTGTGGAATGAGTGCAAAACCATGCCCCATAAATGTGGTCATCATGCCTGTACTGGCCAGCTCCATAGACTCAAACTATTCTCAAAAGAGATGTAAACCAAGCCATGAAAAATCATGGTGCTTAACTGAATCACTTAGCTGAAAGTTTGCACTCTCAGGTCGGGAAGGGATCCAAGTCCCTACTCTGCTGAAGCCAAGCCAGCTGCACCCATCATCCACAATAATGATTTGCAGTGGTCCTACTTTACCACTCATCTACAGCCCTCTACAAACCAATCTGACCAAAACTCCAGGAATTTGAAGCTCAAAAACTGTAGTAAACACTTAAGAAGCTCCATTAAAACTCTCAGATTGAAGAACTGGTGTGGTGCCATGTACTGAACTGAAATTGGCCACATGCAAGCTTTGCAACATCAGAAACCATAGATAAGGATTGTAAGATAACATCTCCTGCAGAAACAAATCCAACTCCTCTGTTATGGTTGCAGGACTCAGCCCTGGTTTTTTTCCAACTTTAATTTTTTTTATTTTATTATAACTGAGTTATAATAGTTTACAATAGTGTTAATGTCGATAACTTTGGCATTAAAAATAAAACAAGGGGCCAGAGAGATAGCATGGAGGTAAGGCATTTGCTTTGAATGCAGAAGGGCGGTGGTTCAAATCCCGGCATCCCCTGAGGTCCCCCGAGCCTGCTAGGAGCAATTTCTGAGCGTAGAGCCAGGAGTAACCCCTGAACACTGCCAGGTATGACCCAAAAAACAAAATAAATAAATAAAATAAGACTTCCATTTCCACCACTGTTGGTTACCATGACCTGAGAGTGGCCATTTTTGCAAAAGCCTCTCTGCCATTTTCCAGTTTTGCACCTGCAAACTGCCTACGTGTTGTTTGCTACAAGGCCCCTGGGCCAGCAGGAAAAAAAGCAGCCACAAAAGTAATAAATAATTTCTTAGCCCAGGGGAGAGGAACACAGCCTGGTACCACTCCCAGGAATGAAGCTATACTCCCCTGGCCAGCATTCTTGAGTTAACAAGGTATTCATTATAGTTTTGTGCAACATTGTTTTTACGAAGTTATTTCTTAAGAACATTGCTCCACCATAAATCTGTTAAAAGCCTGGGAATGTGGTCAAGCAGACCCTACCCGGGGTCACAGGGTGTTTCCATGGAAACTGCTTATCTAGCATGACTTGCAGGTTGTACTGCCCCCTGCCCCACTGCCCACTTTCCATATTTGGGGAATGATGTTATGTTCCTCGTTCCACCCTACCTATCCTGTGTTTATACCTTATTTGGAATAATGAAATGGCCTGCGCGCCAAAAAGAGTGATTGACATTACCTATGCCTGCCCCTTTTTACCTTGTCTATATAAGAAAATGCAGGGTCACATTAAAACGCCTTTGAACGGAATTTCTGTCTTGGGTCATTTGTTATTAACCTCTCCCAGATTTCTTACAGGTGTGGTGTGATCTGAGCCTTGCAAAATAAAGATGCGGCTGTTCGTGAGTCTCTCGTCCACTCTCCGCTGGCCGGGCCCCTTCGGGGGGCTTACAGGACACCCGCACACCACAACCTAAGTCTCCCAAAATTTTCCAGTGCTATATTTGGTTACTTCCAGTCCACCTTATCTCTTCACATCACCCACACTGCATAAGTTATTTTAGTCCTGAGTCTAAAGACTTGGTTTTCATTAAACAACATATATTCATTTGATTGTTTGTTTTAAATTTTTTATTGTGGCCAAAGTGAGTTACAAATCTTTCACAGTAATATTTAAGGCACATAGTGGCAATGAATGAGGGGCCATCCCACTACCAGTGTTGTCCTTTTTCCTTCCCTTTTTTCAACATACATCCCACTTCTACCTCCTTTACCCCCAAGATGCTAGTGTAACTGGTCCTCACTTGTACAGCTTGCTATAGATTGGGTATTGATTCTATTGTTGTTGACTTTGGGTTTGGTGTTCAAGTCTGATCATTTTTTAATTTCCACTATATGTTCATATGACTGTCTAGTTTTATTACCATCCATTTTTCCCCTTCAAATTAATGAGGCTAAGCAAGATAATTTCAGTAATCTGGTTCAAGCTTGAACACAGAACATGTTAAAGCCTTTATCAGAGGAAGAGCTGACATTTCAGACTACACTCTGGGGTGTTATGTAAAAAGGCAGTTTGAAGCAAGTTTGGCCTCTTTTATTTATTTTTGGAGTGAAATTTCGTGGTCCAATCTAGAGAAAGTTTTCCTCAACACCTGAAATACCATTGGAATTCCAAAGATTCAAAGTAGAATTGGCCTCCAGATGCTTCTAAGGAATGAAAAATCTTTCAGACATTTGACTGTTACAAATTTCTGTAAACACACAGAATGCAGAAAAGAATTCGCACAGCAGTCTTTGGGACAATTATAAGTGGCCTTCAAATGCTGCCATTTTATCTCTTTATAATGTCTTTCTTCACTTGGAAATAGAACAGGTAACTTAAAAATGTTTTTTGTATTTTGATAGCATGCTTTCCTTTCATATTGAAGTTCTCATTGCACCCTCATTTACAAAGTCTAACTCATATTGAGAAATACAGAAGGTAATGAAAAAATTTTACATGACAAAATTAATATTTTTATTAGGAAGTTTACAATAGTATAAAAGTTTCTTATTAACATCCTTTGAGCATCTAATTTATTTGAATATTAAAGCTCAAGGCCTCATCCCTTTTATTCTCTTTAACAAGTATTCATATTACTGGATTTCTCTATCCGAAGGTTATGTACAGAGCATTGTCTCCAGTGCTGCTTTACTTTCATTATAATATATGTTGAGATTAAGGCAGGGATGTGAATCACTAATACAAGACACATTTATATGTGTGAAGCCTTGGGTTCCATTTCTGGAACAGCAAAAGAAAATGATCATTTTAAGCAATAACATTAACAAGTCAATACATTTTTTAATTCTTATTTTAGTAGCTCTTCTTCTATTAAAATATTCCCTTATCATTTAAGTTCCTACCAGGTTTTTATGTGTTTAATTTTGTCATAAATTCTTAGCCTCACCTCCACATTTTCTTTTACTATATTGGGTTTTTTAGGGTGTGGGGGTTTGGGTCACATTTGGCAGTGCCCAGGGCTTACTTCTGGATCTTGGAGGATAATTTCTGTTAGTGTTCAGGGAACCCAATGGAATGCCAGAAATTGACATCAGTTAAGTAGAAGTCAAGCCCTATCTGCAGTACTATATCTCTAGCCTCTACTTTACAGTTTCCTTATATGTGTCTTAAAAATATGAGTGTCCAAGGATTAGGACTTTAGACATCATACAGTATCAGGGTCAACACTATGTATGCACTTATGATGCATAGATGAGTCCAAATTGCATTGCCAGCAAAGACCTACCATTAAAACAGTATAGTCCTGGAACCATCCCTTATTTCTTTTTCTTTTCATAGATATTTGAAATATATTTATCATTAAGCATGTATTAGTAGCACCAACCTGATCCATCTTCATCTAGATAGCATCTTCTTTTACTTGATAACTTCACCTAGATTTTCAGCATTTAAGTTGGTACACTGTTCCATATTAAAACACACAAATGCAATCCCAAAGTGTCCAAAAGCAGACTGTATAAATGGAAGCCTGATTTTTGCAACTCTTTTTCTTATGATCTTAACAATGCCAGAGATCTTAAGTATGATCACCTTTTTATTTCCTTCCTGACCTATTATTCTATCCTTTGTTCAATTGGCCTTAGTATCACATCCCCTTTTCCTCTTCCTCAGCATGCTAAACACACTACCAGTTGGAAGTCTTTATCAGATTTTCCCCTGAGAACATGAATTATAGTAGATAACCAATGTAAAGTCATAAAGTCATTGTGCAAATACCAGTGATTCAAGAAGATTTTCTTGACCCCATTTGAAACAGGGAAATCATTTTTTATTTTTGTGCACAAATGAGTACTAAGGAATATAAAAAGAACATAAAATTGCTTTATGTTCTCTAGCACCTGTCATCCTCTAATAAACAAGAAATTTTAATTGGTATTTGGGGCTTTTGAAATTTCTTTTATACAATTAATATCAATCCTGGTTTAGAAAGTATGACACATCAGATCAAGATCCTTTGTAGATTTATCAACTGCTACACTTTTTGTGCCAATAATAATACCTGACAGATTGGGAGCAATGGTAAATAGCATATTCAGTAGTTCAAAGATATATTGACAATTTTTATGTACATATACATATAGAAAGATTGATAATGTTGATAATGATGATGATGAAGATAGATAGATATAGATAGATTGATAGATTATAGATAGATAGATAGAGAGATATAGAAAGAAAGAAAGATATAAAGATAGAAAGATAGATAGATAGATAGATAGATAGATAGATAGATAGATAGATAGATAGATAAATAGATAGATAGATAGATAGAATATAATTCTCTTTTTTCTAATCTAGCTTTCTGGACAACACATTCAACACACTTGTAGCTCACTAGTAAAATTAGATAATTATTATGGGTCACTTGTATTTGTACAAATTAAAGCTTGAAAGATATTAACTATCATAAGAGAAGGCCAATACCTTATCTTTTAGACCACTGGAGCTTCTACTACCATACTAAATATTTAATATAAATAATTATTTTAGTTGAAATTAAATGTTCTTTTTTTAAACTGATACATTACAACAAGCAAGCAGCTATAAATGTTAGTATGGCTGCCAGGGATTGAACCTGGGTCAACCTGAGTGCAAGATAAGCATCCTGCTCACTGTACTGTCTCTCTGGTCCCAAATATCATCTATTTTTGATCTATAATACATAATAAGATCCTGAGAAAGAAACCAAAAGAAATCTTATAAAATTATAATACTCACAATTTCCAAGAAGGTTCTGTGCCATCTGGCCACATCCATGGAAGAATATTTCTTTTTTTATGCAATCCAATCCAATAACTCTGTTTTATTTTTGATTGGATGAAACTCTATGGGAAAATTAAAAGTTCCTGATTACATAGAATATCAATCATAACATTTTACTTGCAGAGAAGTCAGATAAAACCAGACATTTACCTAAATAGAGCATTATTCCAAGAAAAAGCAGAAGTGGAAAGGTCTAAATATAATGAATAAACTAGTCTTACAACTGAATAAACTATATCAAGAAAAAGAAATCATATGCCTTTAACTACATTTAGAAGTGATCACACAAGTGGCCAGTGCGGTGGCACAAGAGGTACGCGTCTGCCTTGCCCGCTTTAACCTAGGATGAACCATGGTTCGATCCCCTGGCGTCCCATATGGTCTCCCAAGCCAGGAACAATTTCTGAGCGCATAGCCAGGAGTTGCCCCTGAGCATCACCGGGTCTGGCCCAAAATCCAAAATAAAAGAAAAAAAGTGATCATACAAAACACAGGACTTATTTTCATCAGAATACATTTTCAATAATGTGAAAAGAGATGCTTCAAATCTGGGAGTATTTGGCCTCAGAATATAGCTAGGAAAAGGAAAGAAATTAAGTGTAGAAGGGAACAAAAATATGAAAGGAAGAAAGAAAATGGCCAAGGAGCCTGAGGTGCAATTGGTAATGTTAAAAAAGGACAGAACCAAATGTACAACAACGTAAAAAAACAATGAAATCATGAGACCCAAACTTTAACAATCAAATTTAAAAGTGAACTATTATGCTGAGAGGCAAGGGAGCAAGGGTGATGAAATGTACTCTGTAAACATTGTAGAGGGAGGTCTATATTGGTGGTGGGATTGGCTCTGAAACACAACATTGAAGAACTTTATAAATTACAATGGTTTTAATAAAATATTTTTAATCTGGGGTTATCTTCAGTAAATTTGGATAAAGAAGAAATAAAGTCCTCCTGGAGGTCAATAAAAACAATATTGTTTAAAGGGAAAAGTAAAAAAGAAAATTTATATTGTATTTTTTCTTATATATTTCTAATAAACTATATAAATAAATCTAAAATAAATAAAGGCTACATATAAAATGGAAGATATTTGCAACTCATGCACATAAAAAAGAATAAATATTTAGATTTTATAATACACACATATAACTGAAAAACAAAAAGCAAAATACCACAAAAATATATAAAATATTTGAAATAAAACTATATAAATATGGGGCTGAGCGGTGGTGCAGTGGTAGGGTGTTCGCCATGCACGCGGCTGACCTAGGACAGACTGCAGCTCGATCCTCTGGTGTCCCATATGGTCCCCCAAAGCCAGGGGCAATTTCTGAGCCCAGAGCCAGAATTAACCCCAGAGTGTCACTGGGTGTAACCAAAACAAACAAACAAAAAAAAAACAAGAACAACAAATTATATAAATTTATATACTTCAGAGTATATACAGATGATTATGTAGAGAAAATGTTGCTCATTAAGATACTGATTCTTGGGCTGTAGAAATAGCATGGAGGTAAGGCGTTTGTCTTTCATGCAGAAGGATGGTAGTTCGAATCCCAGCATCCCATATGGTCCCCCGTGCCTTCCAGGGGCAATATCTGAGCATAGAGCCAGGAGTAATCCCTGAGTGATGCCACGTGTGACCCAAAAACGAGAAAAAAAAATACTGATTCTCCAAATGCAAACTGAAATCACACCAAGATACCTCAGCCTCTAAAAATGATTTTCATTGAAAATAATAACAAATGTTGGTGAGGAAGAAGGCTAAAAGAGAAACTGTCTTGGCTCCAGTGAAAATGTGTATTAGTAAAACCATTTAGGAAAACAGTATGGAGTTTCGTTAAGTAGGAAAAAAGAACTACCACATGGTTCTTCAATCCTATTTTGGAGTATCTATAAAAGATACAAAAAAATTAATACAAAAATATATCCATTCCTTCATATTTATTGCAGTATTACAGTATGGTTAAAATATGAAAACAAAGTGTTAATTGATAGATGATTAAAGAAAAAAATTCTCATTTATACAAAATAAGACAATTTATTAATAATAAAAGAACTAAAATGTGCCATACATCAAAATGTAAGGCACTCAGAACTATGCAAAGAAACAAAAACTAGTACTAAAATACTGGATGGTTTTACAAATAAGTTAAATATAAGAAATAAAATTAATATGGATTATCAAATGATAACAAACTTTGACAGGTCAGAGTGATAGCACAGCAGTAAGGCATTTGCCTTGCACAAGGAAGACCCAGGATGGACCCAGGTTCAAATCCCAGCATCCCATATATATATCCAATATCCCGAACCTGCCAGGAGCAATTTGCAAATGCAGAGCTAGAAGTAATGCCTGTGCACTGCAGGATGTGCCCCACCCCCACCCCGAAAGAAAGAAAGAAAGAAAGAAAGAAAGAAAGAAAGAAAGAAAGAAAGAAAGAAAAGAAAGAAAGAAAGAAAGAAAGAAAGAAAGAAAGAAAGAAAAGAAAGAAAGAAAGAAAGAAACAAACAAAGAAAAAACAAAGAATAAAGAAAGAAACAAACAAAGAAAGAAAGAAAGAAAGAAAGAAAGAAAGAAAGAAAGAAAGAAAGAAAGAAAGAAAGAAAGAAAGAAAGAAAGAAAGAAAGAAAGAAAGAAAGAAAGAAAGAAAGAAAGAAAGAAAGAAAAAGAAAACTTTGACCTAGACTACAAAATATATTATAAACAGTGAGAAAAAGCGTTAAGGAAAAAGAGTACAAGTAACATAGGAAATCATTGGGTAGGTAAAGATTTAACTTCTTATATAAAAAACAAATAACTTTAATATCAAAATAATCACTTTAAACTATGTTTTTGGACCTTACATGACTATGATCAGGGTTTATTACTGCCTCCTAAGTTGGTGTGCTTGGGGACAATATGCGGTGCTAGAATCAAATCCAGGTTGGACATATGTAAGGCAAGTGTCCTATTTGTTATGCTATAGCTCCAGGACCTAAAGTAAGACTGATGGCAAAGCTATTTCTACGAATTAAAGTAATAGTTGTTCCAGGTTTCTATTACACTTATGGTTCACAAATGTACACACAGCTGCAGCATATACAAATATTTCAAACTAAATTTTCCGAATGATATTGAAGGTAAAATCCAAAGAACTCTTCTAACTCTAGACACTCAAATTTCTCATCAAGAGCTCTGGATCAATAAAGCAAACATACCTGCTCCTCTATATCATCGATCTTAATAAGAATAGATCCAAGCTTTGAACATGTCTTATTACTTCCATGCCAAGTTTTTTCTTCTTTTGATAAATAATAACAACTTTTTCCACAACAAGACCATTTTCCTTGGAATATTTCACAGTTGTTCTCTAAGAGACAAAAATAACCATTATTCTAAACCTAAGATAATCTAGCAACCATTACCTTTAATAAAAAAAAAGTAAAAGTTATCATTACTTTTAATTTAAAAAAGAAATCATTACTTTTAATAAAAAAAATATCAGTTGTCAGAGACACATAATTTGCCTATGTAGAAGTTCTGGTTATCTCTGGAGTTACATGGCCCATCATTTGTGTGGTGGTGGGCCAGGAGCACCAATATTTGTGAGTCATAAATAACATCTTTTATCTGGTGCCTTTAAGGATCACTATGCCAAGTAGGAACACACAGTCAGGCCTGAGCATCAAACAATCTGACTCATTTAATAAATACAACCAAAGGTGCTCCTTGGGCATTTTGAGCAGTGGAAGATACACACACACACACACACACACACACACACACACACACACACAAACACACACACACACTCATACACACAATAGTTCTTGCTCTTTTTAAACTGATGCCCATAGAAAAGGTGGTATCCTTATATTCCAGAATATATGTATCAGATATTGTTATGTCATAAAATTCTAGAGATAAGAAATGTCTAGTCAGAGACTAACTCTGACAGATTTAAGGACATTGTAAAATTTGTATTTAGAAAACTTCACTTTTCCAGCGCAAATAAACTTCAGACTAAGTTAAATTCTCCAGTTCTGAAGGAATCTGCTTTATTGAATACCTGAGAATGCATTGATGCCAAAAAATCAATATTAGAAAAAAAATCATCTGAAAGCATTAAATAATCAAATTAATATGGCAATATAATAGAAGCTTCAACCTGGATAAGTCAAGCCTTTAAACAACTGAAAGAAAATATATTTAAATATATTTGAGAAGGAAAGAAGCACAAAATTAAAGATTCATTTAAAAACCAATAAATATAATATCTTTAAATTACATATTGAAAATTAAATGGAGATAAGTCTATGAAAAATATATTAGGTTATCAACTTAACTATTCAGTCATACCTCTAGTAGGTGGTAAATTTATATGATCTTCCACTTCTGATGAAGAATTGTATTTGTTATCTTGGATTTTGCACTCTGAAGAGCACTGAAAGACTTTAATCATATTATAACATCAAGATTAAGAATAATTTATGTAATACTTTAATATAATCATTTATTATAAATCTAAATAGCAAAGCAATATATGAGTGAAGTAAAATTTTTCATTTAATGTTTTATTTTAATTCAGAACGTAACCAAATAGGAGTTGACTGTGTTTAGTATAATTACTGTATTTTACAGCATATAAGATGACTTTTTAACTTCTTAGAAGTCAGGGGTCACCTTATTCACTGGTATACGGCATGTTGAAACTTACTCCAGCCTCAGGGACCAGTGATTTGCCGCATCCCATCCAGCTGCCAAGTGTTATCACTCAGTGCTCTACTTGGCCTGATTAATCTTTCAGGGCACACAGAGAAGCTGAGTTACGGAGCTAGCACCGCATCTCATCCAGCAGCTGGTATGCAGCTTTCAGGTACAAAGTCCTCTGCTTTTATGGGACACAGAGGAGGTGGTCTGTTCTCCCTCTAGCTATCCTATTAATCACTGCACTTCAGCTAGCTGCTCTTGGAGGATCCCCCTCTCCCTGCTCTCAATGTAGATCACAATTCAAAAATCACAGTCACTCTCTACAAATGACAAATGTAAAATGATAGTTGGCACTCCTAAGTCTAGCTTTATTAAACATATACTGTTAATCTTTGAGGTTTCTACACTTTTTCTCATGCTGGCAGTATCACATACTACCACTCAGATGGCCTTGGAGACAGGAATAGCTGACCCACCCAATCCAAGCAGGCTTTGTATGCAGTGTTACATTGCTTGTATGATTGCCTGGTTGTTGTATAATGGGTTAGATTGTCAATTCTTAGGGAACTTTGGTGTGCATCTTATCTGTGGTGAAAAATACAGAGTCTTGCTCCCCATCTCTATTGCTTGTTCTTCCTCCTATCATCATCATTTGAAGTTTGGTTGACAGCTTAGAAAACAACATGGCAGCTCACATGGGTTTATTGTTTTATCCTTTATCCTATCCTTTTAGCTTTAGAGTGATTTAGAAAAAGTTGAATTCAATTTCACTGTTTTATATTTACATGTTTGATGACAAATAGCCTTATGTTAATAAGTGACAGTTTTCCAGCTAAGTACATGCATGGCATAAGCATTTGAATTAAATTTTTCATATTGAAATCAAATCTTATGTTTTTTAATTTCCATTTGGTGTGCATTAAAAGAGAGTTAGTCTTATATGGCGAATACAGCTCAAACCCTATATTTTAACAAAAAAAGTAGGGGGTCATCTTACACACTCAGTCATCTTATACGCTGGAAAATACAGTATATGGATTCTGTAGATAATACATGTGGAATGAGAACAATAGTCTGATCCATTAAAAAGAGATAAATATCTCAGAAATAGGAACTTCTAAAAACTCAAAAAAATTCTAAATATATGTAATTTATGATCTCTTAATCTCTGTGGCTGTCATGGTTTAATGCATTGAAAATGTATTAACAACTAAGAATATCAATTTCATTTCTGCCACCACTCAAAACCATTCCACCAAACTCAGTATTTACTTGGAAAATTCTAATATTTTTTTTTTTTTAGTTTTTGGATCACACCTGGCAGGGCTCAGGGGCTACTCCTGGCTCTGTGCTCAGAAATCATTCCTGGCAGGAACAGGGGACCATATGGGATGGCAGGATTTGAACCACTGTTGGTCCTGGTTTGGCTGCATACAAGGCAAATACCCTACCACTGTACTATCTCTCTGGCCCCCTAATAAATTTCTTAATGACCTCATTTAATTTGCAAAAAAAACTGTAAGAGCAAAATAATAAAATAATTTTCAGGTATCAATATTATCATCAATTCATCATGATCACAAAAATATTTATAGACCTTTGTACCTATGAATGTTTCTACCTTAGTACAGATATTCATTTCCCAGCATAATTCACTGTTCATACACATATGTACAATGTATACTCACACATATAGCTTAAGACTAGAATCACAAGCAGAAGAAATAAACACAGAATTCCTAGACCTTTTATAACAATATTGTTTGGAGACTCTGTAAAAAATAAAAATATATGTAGTAAGCAATAATTATAACAACTCTCTTATTAAAACAAAATAAAATGAAAGCTTCTGGAGGCCACAATAGTGCTATTTCCTCTTATCACAAATATTACTATTTCATTTTATCATAATCCTTAGTATACAGTTATTATATAGTCATATCAAATAAGTTAAGAAACATTAATATTGATTTTTTTTACTACTTTATATTTGTTTTCAGAAATCAGGAAAATAAAGAAAAGTTACCTTTCTTTTTGTGAACTGAGTTTATCTTGTTTTTCTGTTTCATTGCACTTTGAAATTTCAATTCAGCATATGTCACTTTGTCTTTCTCAGTCATTTTTCTCAAGACAACAAAAGGAAGATACAGAAAGAAATATTTTTAGAGCCTCATTATAAATGAAACGATAATATTTAACATAAAATATTAAAATTAAATATTTAATAAAATAGTACATCTAATCAAATATTAAAATATAAAATTGAAGCATTTATTAAGAAATTTTGAAAGTGACAAGCAAAATAATCTAAAATTGGTGAATTAAAGAAATATTTGTCTGGAACTCAGACAAAAATAAATTTTTTTTTGGCTTTTGGTTTTTGGCTACACCCTGTAATGCTCAGGTTTTTCTCCTGGCTATGCGCTCAGAAATCATTCCTCGCTTGGGGGACCATATGAGAAGCCGGGGATCAAAGTGCAGTCCATCCTAGACTAGCGAGGGCAAGGCAGAGGCCTTACTGTTTGCGCCACTACTTCAGCCCCAATCAGACAAAATTTTTATAATTTTCTCAGAGAACACGATTTTAGTATGACATTGGGAAGATGAGTTGATGTTTGCTCTACTAAAATAGTTTGGAAATTCCTTACAAATTATAAAAAATGAAAATTACATGTGAGTACAGAAGATGAAACACTCATTCTGTTTTTACCTTTATGATCATAACAGCTTTATTCAAAAAAGTCAAAACTTAGAGTAAATGTAAGTGCTCATCACCAAAGCCTGGTAAAGAAGTTGTGGCACCAATACTTAATGGACTGTTGAATTTAAAAGACAAAAACTGTTTGGGCTTGCCTATACATGGACTTGATTCCTTGCACTTCATGCAGTCTCCTGAACCCTGCCAGGAGTGAGCCCTGAACACAGAGCCCGAAGTGAGCCCTGTATAAGCACCAAGCATGGCTTCAAAATAAAAACAAAAACAAATATAAAATTGTACCCTTTGGTAAAAAAAAAATAATCTGAGCATGAAGTAATGATTGCTAAGTGAGAAAGGTTAGAAGATATAAAGACACAGCATGTAGTTTCACTTACACATGGGACATGAATAACTGAAACAAAAAAAAGACAAGAAATAAAAAAGTCATCTTCATACTCAATATCAAAAAAAACAGGATAGGACAAGAGAGAGGAGAGGGGTATTCCAGATGGTAGGATATAGGAATTCATCGCTCTCACGAAAATCAAGGATGGAATATTCTCGTGGGTGAGGTTTGCAAAAATTGTACCCAGGAAAGAATAATATGGCAGGAAAGAGTAGAATAGATAACAAATATCTGCCAGCTACAGAAATGCTGCTCAAGGAAAGCATAGAATGAGACTAAGGTCTTTTAGATGTAGAAACAACATGGGCAAAAAGAGAATAGAAAATTGTCATGACTTTATAGTGTAAGGTTTTTATTGGTTGCCTATGTGAAATACCCCAACCCATGCATCTATTGTATGTTAATGTCTCTATAACTCAAACAGCCTTTGTGGCAAGTCATGTGGTACTGAATAAATGGGCTGCCTGGAAGATCATTCAATATACTCTGGCATCCCTAAAGCTTGGGCTGTAGGTGTCTGTTTGTCTCCTGTCTGTTTGTCCATTCTTTGTACCTGAGGCAACAGGCCCTGTTTAGCAGGATGAAAAATGTAGAGTTGTGGAATTTTGATACAGGAAATGGTGACTACTACACACATTTCATCATAGAAGTCAGTGAAAAAAATATAGAAATGTTTTTTAAGTGTATTTCTTGGGCTAAAGTGAGAGCACAGTGGATAGAGCACTTGCCTTGCACATGGTCAACAAGGGTTCTATTCCTGAGCATAGAACCCAGAGTAATCCATGAGTACTTCCAGGTATGAACAAAATAATAATAATGATTCCTCTCTAAAATACTCTAAAACAGAAGCCTTACATGATGGAATATGGACAAATAGTTTATAACTGTGTTATTTTAATATCAATAAAACTTAAAAATTGATATATTTCATCCTCTTAAAATATAGATTAATGTCTCTTGAATTAAGTATTTGGTACTTAGTGCCATGACCTACTATAATCTGGCAATGAATAAACAAACTTTCAATTTAGAGAGGCTACATAAGGTACAATTTAACAGTCATTGAGCTGCCGAATTACATTTGCCTGACACATTAACTCATTTATATCACCCTTTTTTTTATATGCCACCAGAGTCATAACTACTCCTTTAGGGGCCAGAAAGATAGTACAAGGGGTAGGTTGCTTATCTTGCAGGTGGCCAAACTGGGTTCCATTCCACATAGCACATATGGTTCCCCTCAATGCTGCAAAAAAGCAATTACTTAACTACAGGGCCAGAGAGTAAGCCTGAGTGAGTTATGATGTGGTCCCAAAACAAAATGAAACAGACTATTCCTTAAAAGGATAGGGAAAATGCAGAAATCATAGAATTCAAGCTATGAGAGTTGAAGTAAAACTGAATAAGGCAATACTTGTAATTCTAACAGTGTGGCACAATGACTTTTATTTAACATATTAACAACAGTATATAACACTGGTGGCACACACTTGGAAGTTTCATTAGATATTGGGAGAAGCAGATTGGGAGAAGCAGCTCGCAGCACCTACTGTATTTAATGTGAAAAATAATCAAAATATTTAAATGCTTTAAAAAGCAACAGACTTTAAAAAGCAATGCTTTTATGTTTCTACAAAATATACAAAATAATAATCTTCCACTATAATTATGATAAAGAGCATATAAAGAGAAAAAAAATCTCTTTAAGTGTTATTACAAAACTGAAAAATACATCTTATCATCAGTGTCTAACCATTTTGATAAACTTCATTTGGACACTGTACATCATACTGTAATATTGACTCAAGACAACACTGGATCAATTTTGATGACAAGAAAATCAAAAAATTCCTACTGCATCGGTAAAATCCACAGCAGCATACATCCTGTTTTATACTTCTCAGAGATCTACTATAAATGCTTAATAATTATTTATTTTATTTGTTAGTTGTCATTAATGCTTTATGATTCATTTCACAGGTACTCCCGCTGAATAGGATTTAATATTATGAATCCCCATTGTAGTTGCTTGTATGATGTATTTATGTCTTAATACCACTATTGATCCAGGCTCACTCGACAGAGAGAGAAACATAACTATTGAGCCTCATAAATTTAAATGTTGGACTTTGAAACAAAATATTAATATCTACTATTTCTTTTGTGAGTTCAGGAAAATCTGTTTTACCAAATAATGATTAAAATATATATACTAGCTTCCTAAAAATGTTTTCTCTACAACAATGCCAAATTTTTAGATAAAACTTACTTAAATTAGCTGATCAATTTTTAAATAATTTTACTTAAATATTTGTCCAACAAGAAAACAATTAGAAATATAAAACTGCACTTACTTGATAAAAAAGCCATCAGATAATTAAAATATTGAAGGTTTTTATGTTATTTAAAACTTTGTATAAGCCACTGGTAAATAAATATAAAGAGGTATTACTAGAGATTGTAAAGAAAGATTTCTTGTGTTAAAAATTAAATATTTCCCCAAATATGAGAATTTCAAAAATCATAATATTCATAGTAAATATTTTAGTCCACTCTCATTCTAGTACATTTCCAAAATACAGCTGAGGGATAAATTGATTGTTAGAGACTAACATCAATCCCAAAGTCAGTTCTTTTCCACAACAACCCAAAATTCTAAATACCTTCCTCACAACAAATTATTTGCTTAAGAGCAGACACTTGAATCACATATTTATACAAGCTTAAAGTACCTGTGTATGCCTTGGGACTCACCAGCTGGAGCACAAGCTTGGGCAAAAACACTGAGAATGTGCTACCTTCACCTCTGCTCTAAGTCCTGGAGGAACTAGAAATGATAACTGCTTTAGAGATGCCTTTAGAGACACAGTCAGAGTAAAGAGAACCAATGACTCTATAGCATGCACACACAGAAAGTTTCCACTGCTGACAGATCTCACTGATTGCCACACTGTATGTCAGAATTATAGGTAACTAAAATACTCAATTTCTGGGGAAGAGATCAATTTACACGTGATCTTTTACAATTAACATAGGACTTGGGAAAAATAAGATCATCTCAAAATCTCATGAGTCTAAAATGTTAAGATTTCAAAATTATAAAAGTTAAAGTTAAAATATAGGTAACATCTATGTTCTTTATAGATGTGCATGTTTATATAGTTTCTTTGTATTAGAGTGATGATGATGATGATTCCCCAATGGTTTTATACGCTTACATATGCATGTGGTATAAACAGATAACTATTTTTTACTACTTAAAGATACCAAAATTACTCTTAGATTACAATAATATTAATACATCTATTTGTTGGACAAAATAATAGCAGCTTTTTACTTTTATTCTCTTTCAATTGCAAAACAAAGAAATAATTTATTTAATTTTATATAAATGGAGTTATTTTAAGGATTAAAATAAAAGTAATCTGTTTTACAACTTGTAGCCACAACTGTCACAGCACTTTTAGGGGGGATTGAGAACACTGCATCTATGGTGCTGGGATTACTCATGGTTATGTGATCAGGGGTTAACTTTAGGTGATGCTTAAGTAACCATGCAGTGCAGATATCAAAGCAGGACCTCCAAAATGCAGAGCAGTGTTCACCTGGTTGAAATTTCTAGCCTTGTCACAGCACTTTAAAGATTAGCATTTGTGGGTTTGAAGAATTGGGATTTGTGGGTTTGACAGCACAGTAGGTAAGATACTTGCCATGTATGTGTCTGATCTGGATTTGCTCTCTGGTGTCCCATATGATTCCTTGTGTACCACCTGGATTAATTCCTGAATGCAAAGCCTGGACTAAGTCCTAAGCATTGCCATGTATAATACAAAACAAACAACAAAAACACATAAACAAACCAAAAAAGGGAAGAATTATTATTTGGAATTAAGAAATATTATTATTAAAAAGACTTTCTCTTGCATATGGCTAACCCAGTTTTAATTCCTTGCACATAAATGGTCCTGAGTCCTACTAGGAGTAATTTCTAAGCACAGATATAAAGGTCAACCCCAAGCATTGCTTTCTGTAGCCCAAAATCTAAAACAGATAATTACTATTTGATTTAATAAGTCTACTCAACCCCAAAAGTGGGTTTTGCATAAGAACTAATGCAATTTATTTTTTCATATTATCTATACAAAGGGTCCACAAACTGGAGAGAAGTAAGCTCTGGTGATGAGTGTAGTGTTGGAACGATATAAGCATAAAAGTATGATTAACAATATTCTAATTACCAGTACTTAAATAAAAATGGCTAAAAATATAACAAAGGTCCTCAAAGCTCTGAAACTGCATTGTGTTTTATGATCCGTAAAGTCCCTTAGTCAGCAATACCAATAATGTCCATAGTTGGAAAATGATCTTTCCAAGATCATTCATAAAGCAAAATTGTCTTACTACCTTATAAGGAAGGGTTACACCTATGGTAATCAGTTTCAGGCCTGGCACATTTGCCTTTCTCTAATTCTCAGTTTAAGGTCTTTGCTGTCACTAGGTCTTTAGTCAGGCTTAGAAGCATCCTAGCTTGATCCCCCTTTTAGTCTTTATTACAGCCAAAGATACTAATGCAGTACTCTATGTCACCACTTGGCATTGTTCAATGTGGGTGTCAGCTGGGACAGAAAGAATAACCCTGACAGTGAAACAAACTGGGTTCAAATCTTAAGTACCAGTTGCTGTTTTTTATTCTTTTGGGGGAGTAGGGGAAGGAGAGCCAGGCAAGCAGAAGGCAGAGAATGTAAACTCAAGCTTGGTGGCAGTCACTAGGAAAGGGGTTACACTCTGGAGGCAGAACATGGAGATGGATTGACCCAGGCTGAGAAAGCCTGACAACAAAGAAGTGTGAGCACTTGCTCCAAGAGAAACAGGGGAGCTAGAGAAGGCCAAAGCACAGAGGGGCTGGATCTGTTCCTCCGCCCACTAGGAACTGACACCCACTTCCCCCTTGCATATGAGGACAAATTTGGTGATGGGAATTCCCCTAATTCGATGTTAATATGTACCTAAAATATTACTGTGAAAGATATGTAAGCCACTATGATCAAAATAAAAATTATATATTAAAAAATAAATTAATTAAAATAAAAATAAATAAATAAATAAAACTCCAATCTACAGATACAGAAGGGACCACTTATACTAACAGCCCGGGGGGGCGGGGCAAAGGAGCTATGATATGGGATGCATGCTGGGAACAAGGGTGGAGGGAGGACAACATTGGTGTTGGGAATCCTCTGATTCAATGTCACTATGTACCTAAAATACTACTGTGAATGATTTGTAATCTACTTTGATCAAAATAAAAATTATTAAAATAAAATACATAATAAATACACATTTTATACATAAAAATGTTGCTTTGGATAATGAAATATTTGTCATTTGAAAATTCCTAAAGAAAGGAGGTGGGGGAAAAGGCCAAATAAGTCCTGACTTATGGGCAGTGTGGTGATGAATATGACTTCATCATCTACTTTGCCCACATGGGAATGGAGGACAGGGTTGATTCATAAGGGGCTGTGTGTGGCCCATCCGAATGTGGGGAGAGTAGTGGCTGGGCTGCCCAGGGGTCCAAAGAAAGAAGCTCCAGGGAGGAGCAATGGGATGCAAAAAGCTGAGCTGTCACTCTTTCTTGTTAGCACATTCTGGCCCCAGGTTTTCCTGAGGATTTGCCTGGGCTGTCAAAACATTTCTTTTTTTCTTTTTTAATATCATCTTTATTTAAGGACCTTTGTAAGTGAGAAAGAGTTGAAGACCCTGGGCAGCATCTCAAACGCCACTGTCTACCATCATTTCTTTACGAGAGCTTTTTGTGAGGACATTGGACCACTAACTTGAAGCAGCTTATAGAAGAGACAAGACCCCAGCAGCCTAACACAGAAGGTGATGATGGAGAAGATGGAAGATCCAGACCAACTGAAAACTAACAAAGGAGAAGCTGCTTTCAGAATTTCCTACTTGGGTTATCTCCAAAAATTTGTCTTTCTCCTAGGCTAATCTCTTGACCCTATTTTCATCAGTCACTATATATTGGATAAATTATGTTTTGTCTGTATGGATTACTGTTTTGTTCTGAGCCCATTGAAACTGAAAACTTTGTATCTACTTTAGTGTTTAAATATTTGTACAATTATAGAGAAATGCATGTTAGAGTTTTGAAAGTTCTCAGCTATCCTAGTGAATGTTTCTCAATTGCTATGTTATATTGTGTATCTTACTTAGCAGCTTATTTTCAAACTGTATTATCTGCAGAAATGTTCTTGTAATTTTGTTTAGAGAAGGTTATAAAAGGAAACTAGGATGTTCTAGACTTATCAATAATGCTTCTGTAATAATACAGAAAAGGTGGAGAATGTGGGTATCACCTTCCCCAACTTTTTATTTATCCCACCCAAATGATAAGAACTGCCCACACCTGGAAGGGTGGGTAGAGGATGCTGACTGAGGGGAGAGAGGAGATAAGAAGGAAAGTTAAGAGAGAAGAAAAACACAGAAAGAGAATTGGCAGAAGCAAGATTCAACAGCAAGATTCAACAGAGAGATTAAGCATCTAATTCAGTATCAGCAATTCAGCATCAGATTCAGCTTCAGTAGTAGCATTAGCAAAGGAAGTTATCAGCAAGGAAGCCTGGAAAAAGCAGCTGAAAGGGAGACAGAGGACAAGAGAGCCAGAAGGAGTAGAAGCTGCTAGGAAAAGGCTTAGTTTAGAAGCCATGGGAAGAAATGTATATGTTAGGTTGGGACCGTGAAATAAAGCTGGCTGACTCCTGGAACTTCATTTGACTACTCTGTGAATCTCTCCACCCTCACCTTGCAACCTTCAGACCCACCAGGCCATAGAGGCTTCATGAGCCAGGTCAAGCCCAGAAAGGCCTCACCATCACCACACCAATACTAGGACTATTTAATTTATACATTAAAACAACAATATATCTTGTTTTATATATATAACTTTATTTAAGCACCATGATTACAAATATATTTGTATTTGGGTTTCAGTCATAACAAGAACAGCCCCATCACCAGTGCAACATTCCCACCAACAATGCCCCTCATCTCCATCCTCCACCGACCCCCTGACTGTATGTGAGACAGGCATTCTATTTTTGTCACTCATTAACATTGTCATGATAGTTGTTAGTGAAGTTATTTCTCTAACTGCACTCACCACTCCTTGGAGTGAGCTTCATATCTTGAGACTGTCCTTCCAGCCATCATCTCTCTTGTCTCTGGGCATTATTACAATAATGTCTTTTAAAAAAAAACCATAGATGAGTGAGACTATTTTATGTATATATCTCTCTCCCTCTGACTTATTTCACTCAGCATAATAGCTTCAATATACATCCATGTATAGGAAAATTTTATGACTTCATCTCTTCTGATGGCTATATAATATTCCATTGTGTATATGTACTAGTTTCTTTAGCCATTCATCTGTTGAAGAGTAGCTTGGTTGTTTCCAGAGTGTGGCTATTGTAAATAGTGCTGCAATGATTATAGGTGTGAGGAAAGCATTTTTGTATTGTGTTTTTGTGCAAATCAAAGCAATGATGTACCATCTCACACCACAGAGATTGGCACACATCACAAAAAACAATGACAATCAGTGCTAGCAGGAATGTAGAGAGAAAGGAACTTTCATTCATTGCTGGTGGGAATGTCTCCTAGTCCAGACTTTATGGAAAAAAATATGGATATTCCTCAAAAAATTGGACATTGGGTCAGAGTGATTCTTATGTGCACAGTCTGAAGTAACTCCTAAGCACTGCCTGGTTTGATGCAAAAATATTTATTAAACACCTTGATAGAAGATTTATATCCATAGATACATAGAGGAAAAACTTAGGCAGAGCTTTCTATCCATGACATTGAAGCTAAATGCATCTTCAAGGATGAACACCAGTGACCAAGAAAGTAAAAGGATAAGCAAGTGGAGATACATTAAATTCAGAAGCTTTGCACCTTAAAGGAAATAATAACCAGAATACAAATATAGTTCAAAGAATGGGAGAAATTATATACCCAGCACTTATATGATATATCTAAGATATATGACACTGGTAGAACTTTACAAGAAAATTCAATCCCATCCAAAAGTGGGGAGAAGACACGAGTAAACATTTCCTCAAAGAAGAAATATAAATGGCAAAAAAAATTTTAAAAATGCTCTACATCAATAACCATCAGAAAGATGCAAATAAAAACGAGATATCACCTTACACCACAGAGACTAAAACACATTAATAAAAACAAGAACAAGCAGTACAGGCATGGATCCTAGAAAAGGGGGATCTCATTCACTGTTTATGGAAATGTCGACTGGTCCAGGCTTCTGGAAAATAATGATTCTTTAAAATCTAGAAATTGAGCTTCTATTTGACCCACAAAATCCACTTCTTGGAAAATACACTAAACCCCCACGAAAACTTAGAGAAAAGATATTTAATACTTCTATGTTCCTTGCAGCACTATACACAATAGCCAAAATCTGGAAACAACTCAAGTGTCCAAGAATAGATTAGTGAATAAATAACTATCATTGTGTACATATACACAATGGAATACTACTGAACCATATGCAAAGATAAAGTCATGTAATTTGCTGCTACATGATATGTGTGTCTATTTCTTTCCAGAATTTCACTGTTTTTATTTGAAATTGGGGTCCATATAATTCAAACTTGGGAACCACAATAACTATGTTGTTCATTTTTCTTGGGAGTAATAATATTACTCAAGATCTTTGGCATTTTCAAGTAAGATTCATAGTATTTTTCTATTTCTGTAAAATTACACTGGCATGTTTGTTATAAGTGTCCCCCCAGCTCTTCTCAGTGGTTTGGGAGCTACTCTCCACAATATTTCTTTTGATATAATTGCAACTGGTTTATTTTCTTATTTTCTTTTCCTGCCAGTTTGTTGTTTGCTTTTAGTATTGCAATAACTTTTTTAATTATTTATTTAAAGAAAATGCATCACATAGTTGGCATGACTGATCATAATACATTTGTCTCGGGATGACAGAAAGCAAAGTTATTAAGAATAGAAAGATGGGGCTGGAGAGATAGCATGGAGGTAGAGTGTTAGCTTTGCATGCAGAAGGACAGTGGTTCAAATCCTGGCATTCCTTATGGTCCCCTGAGCCTTCCATAAGTGATTTCTGAGTGCAGAGCCAGGAGTATCCCCTGAGCACTGCCGGGTATGATCCGAAAACCAAAGGGAAAAAAAGAGAGAGAGAGAGAGAGAGAGAATTTAAAAAATAGAAAAAGAAGGGGAAAGAGTTCATTAGCTGTTATATTTATGAAAATTTTTGTATCACCAATATAGTCATTAATGTAATAGCTAAAGGTTTAATATGCTCCCATTATTTTTTCTCCAGAGATGAACAATACACTAAAAACAAATGTGTGTATGTGGCAATTGTTGTTTGTGTAGCACTGCAAAATATGGAAGTAATTGGAAATAAACATCTTTGGCCTTAAAAACAGGGAGATCTTAACCAGAAGCGTTTTGGCATAAGACCAGCTCAAGGCTTCAGGCATGCTCAGTTGTCCAACTCCCTAGACATTTTCAGTGGATGCAATAACTTTTTGTATATTAATCTACTGGGGGATCCCATGCAGTGCTCTTCCTGGCATTCTCAACCAATGTATCAGCAGTATACTGCAAGGGTCCAAGGAAATGATGTTGCTCAGGTCTTGTGGTTCTGGAGACTATCAGTGACACCCAGGCAGAGCAGTGCTCAAGGATCTCCAGGGCAACACCTGGTGGTGCATAGAGGAGTTCCAAGGCTGCACCTGGTGATGCTAATATTAAATGTTCCATGTATTGCTAGGAATCAGACTGGGGTCTAAAACATGCAAAGTGTTAACATTTGTACTATGTATTTACAAACTTTCATATATTATTTTGTAGTCTCCATTTTACTGTGCCCATTTATTTTTATAATGCTCTTATGTGAAATATTTGAGACTTTCTACATAAACCATCATGCCATTAGAAGTCCTGAAAGTTTTCATCGTTCTTTCCAATTTGAATACTTTTTCCACATTTCTCATAATTAATTACTCTAGGTAAAACTATTAACACTATTTTAAATATTATTACTGAGAGGGACTGGAGAGGTGGTGCAAGCAGTCTTGCCCAAGCTAACCTAGGATGGACCACAGTTCACTCCCCTGGCATCCCATATGGTCGGTCCCCCAAGCTAGGAGCAATTTCTGAGCACATAGCCAGGAGTAACCCCTGAGAATCACTGGGTGTAGCCCCCAAAATACATAAATAAATAAATATTATTACTTAGAGCATAATCCATCAAACTGGAGGTGGATAAGATTATGAACAGTCTGCTGAGTGTCAGAAATGGGTCCAGAGAAAGGAATATAGAATATAAGGGGTAGTACAGATGTGAGCCTTCTTCAAGTATATGCATATATATATATGCACGTATATTACAATGATAAAATTGTGACAAACCTATACTTTTTATGACAAGATCCAACTACAAACATATTTGTAACCGTGGCACTTAAAGATATTTACAAAAAGAAAAGAGCCTCTGAAAACACTTCGATTATAGCCAACACAGAGTGTATTTTAGATGATATCATTTCATATTACAAAGGATTTTTTAAAGCACTAGAATATCAATAACTTCTTTAGGCATCCAGATCAAGAAAATATAAAACAAACTCCTATTGTTATTGTGTGGCACTTCAGGGTATTTACTAACTAGGGTAGATGATTTTGGCTTTGATGCTTTAACAGGACTACATCCAAATTTATGCAACATTTTAAGCTTTCTCTTTGCTTTTGCCATAATTCACATTTATAAAGTCCATTTTAAGATAATTTGAGGTAAGAAAATAGCTGGTGTTAGTCTACATATTTCAGTTGCATGTTTTATTTTAACATTGTATTTTGTGTACTGCATTGTATGCATTTAAATAATATTTTGTATAATTATATTCACTGAAATTCATCTAGCATCTGTATATCCTGGAGATATTTGTTAAAACTACAGGCCAACATTTGTAAATACAATTTGTACTTACCTGTTTTCCCATAAGTATGTATTTAAATAGTTAGGGATTGTGAATGAGATACCATTATAGCAGTGGAAACTTTCTGTGTGAGTAGTTGACTCTCATATGTTCTCTGACACTGTCTAAGGCACAGTCTTCACCCCAAGTTCCTCCTAGTCTCAGAGCAGAGGCACATGCCAGAACAGCACGTCCTACTGTGCTCCTGACAAGCTTGTGTTCCAGCTGTGAAATTCCCAGGATACACACAGGTACTATTAGTAAGAGTGGGTGTGTGACCCAAGATTCTGCTGTTGGGCAAGGAAGGATTAAATAGGATTTGCTATGCAAAACTATAAAGAAAGTTCAGTTTAAGATAATTTAGAAAGAGCTGATGTTGATAACCATGTTTATGGATATGTTACATGTTAACTTTATTCTATTAGTGAAGATAAAAATAGATAAGAATGGGAATGGATTTTATGTTTATTTGTACAAGATAATATTTACATATTCAGATGTTTAGGGATATTTTTCGAAACAGCATAAACATTTTGGTTTTTTCTTTAATTTATTAATGCTGTTCTGGCATCAGTGAATTATTCAAACTTAAATTACCTCATTCTGTCCAAATTTTGATACGTATTTTTCTATAAATATCAAGTGTAATGTGTAACATTTGTAATTATGTTTTCTTCTTATTTCATTCTAGAAATTTTACATTAAAGCTAAATCAAAACTTGTTTAGCAAAAAGATATTTGAGTTTTGGGTAAACATAATTTGAAACTAGTCTGTGGACTTTCAATTTTATTATAAAACAAATAGGGGTGTGATAATAAATTTTATTCTTTATATTATTTTATCAAATAATTTGATTAAGATGAAATAAATAATTTTATAAGACTGAACACAAAATTTTCCAAATTACAAATTTATTAAATAATGTACTGTTGATATTTTAATCTCCCAGGGTTCAAATAAATTTAGGAACAATAGCTCTTTATGTTTTTTTTCTTGAAAATTATCCTAAAGTAACAAAAATGTTTTCTTAAGTAGGACTTATCTACTGTATTTTATTTTTATTCTATTTTATTTTTGTTTTGGGGACATACCCATTGGTGGTCAGGGTATTTTACGACCTCTGCATTCAAGGATTACTCCTCGGGCTTTGTATGTGGTACCAGATCAAACCTGAGTCAGCTTAGTTTTAGATAAAATAATATTTTGAATATTTTTGTGGATTTGTTTCTAAAAGCCTAGTGTATTTAAAGAATAGGATTTGAGGCCAGAGTGATGGCGCAGCAGAAGGGCGTTTGTCTTTCATGTTTCTGACCCAGGATGGGCCACAGTTTGATCCCCAGCGTCCCATATAGTCCTAAACCAGGAGCAATTTCTGAGTGCATAGCCAGGAGTAAACCCTAAGCGTCACTGAGTGTGGCCCAAAATTTAAACAAAAAGAAAGGAGTAGAATTTGAATATATATATATATATATATATTTGAAATCTACTTATGTTTATATATGTCATATATCATATTTTACTTCAAATAAATATTCATATTTATTTCAAGTATTCTTTGACAAATGGTTACTAAACAATTTTAAATGATAATGTTTAAAATTATTGTCTATTATTTCCTAAGAAATGTTTTATTTTAATGGTATTTATTATATATTTTTATTACAAATAATTTTAAAATAATTTTATTGAAATCATTATGATTTACAAAGTCCTTCATAGTTGGGTTCCAAACATAAAATTAATCAGAGTCAATTCCACTATCAGTGTCCACATCCCTCTACCAATTTTCCCCAAGTGCACTCAATACAACCTCTTACCCCAGCCTGTCAGTATAGCAGAACAATTTTAATTTTAGATTGTTAAAGTTTGAGTCTCTTGATTCCATTGTTGTCATCTTGGATATTTAGTTTGTCCTATTTTTTTTTTACCATTACCAGTGCTCCAGAGACTGCTTGGTACCTGGTCCTTATCCATCCATATTTGTGTTTCTCCTCTCCCATTCATTTTTTTCTTCTTCTCCTTGCTATACTCTGGGGCCAAGGGTGTTTGAGGCAACTCCCATTTAGGCCATTGCATTTCTTCATGCTGGTATTTTAAATACTACATAAAGTAAATATTATTCTGTATTTATCCACCTTCTTCTTCATGCTTACTTCATTTAACACAATATCTTCCAGTTCCACCCATGTAGCTGTAAATAGCATATCTTCATGATCCACTTGTCTGTTATTTGAACATCTAGGTTGATTCAAAGTCTTGGCTATTGTGCTGAGTACTACAAAGAATAGTGGTGTGCATACATCCTTTTTGATTAATGTTTTTCTGTCCTGGGGATAGATACTCAAAAGAGGGATTGCTAGGCTATATATTATAGAGCATTATGTAAAGTTCTTGTTCTTTTCTTTTTCATAAATTTTCAGAAATGAATGAGGAGAGAGTGTTTTACACAGAACTGAAATTTCACAAATCAAAGAAACCTAAAGATGAAAGGTTCTCAGCTCACCAAAAAAAAGGTCATGATTTTCTATATTCCTGACTTTGAGACCAATCTAATATCAAATTAAAACAAAAAATTATGATACTGTTTATGCATAAGTGATATCATGTCTGTTTTATTATTATAAAGAAGTATCCTTAATTTAGTAGTAAATGAGATTAGAAATTACAGAAAAAATAATTTGATTTTTTATTATCTTGGATTTTTATGGAGGCAACACCTAGTGCCCATGAGTTATTCTGACTTTACACTAAGGAATTACTTACTCATGGTGATGCTAAGGAACCACATGGGATGCTGAAACTTAAACTTTGCTTCACCTTGTGCAAGGTTAATGCCCTACTCACTATACTGTTACTCTGGCCCCACAGTATTAATTTTAGACTCTAGAAGTTTGTTTCATGTTCCTATGTGTATCAAGTGACAGAAATTAATGATTAAAAAATCTTAAAAATAGGGCAAAAATAGGGGCCAGAGAGATAACATGGAGGTAAGGCGTTTGTCTTGCATGCAGAAGGATGGTGGTTCGAATCCCATATGGTCCCCAGAGCCTGCCCGGGGCAATTGCTGAGTGTAGAGCCAGGAGTAACCCCTGAGTGCTGCCGGGTGTAACTCAAAAAACAAAACAAAAATATCTTAAAAATTAAAATTCTGAGAACTCAGTTCTGTCAATTTTTACTGTTTTTTTTTTCTTTTGTACAGGGTTTCCGTGGAAAATTATTGCATTAAGTTCAGGAGTTTTATGTTTTTTTCTTCTGCTGTCAACCCTAACCTTAGGATATATGTGTGAGTAGCAATAATCACATTACATTTTAGAACATTGAGTTAGGATAAAAATTAAAGTTTTAAACTTCTGAGCCAGCTTTCAACTGATTAGTTATAATTGTGTGAGATGTTTTTGTCATTTGCTTTTTAGAATTTAAGTGAGGAGATGAAATGATGAGTTTCATCTGAAAGTTCAGATTAGGATTAACTAGTAAAGTTTTTTTTTGAGGTATGCCAGAATTCTCCACTAGGTGAATGTGCAGAGAAAAAGAAAAGTAGTTGGTGAAACAGTAGCATTTAGAAAAGACAGATCTTGATATGTCTTTAACTCAAGTTCAGAATGTGACTAGCAGAATGACTTTGTTGGAATGTAAGAATAGCTTATTAATTGCAATTGAAGCTACTATAAGACTGAACTTTCATGTTTTTAGTTTTTTTTATCCCAGCAGACAGTGAATTTGACTTGAAAGATGTTGGGTGCTTGCAGAATTGGAGTAATCATTCAAAGTTGTGCAATGAACCCTCAGTGTATTTTTTTTTAATGTTCACACACTTAAAGGGCCACACACTCAGGTTTTCATTTTTTCCATTGCATTTTTAGAATTTTTGAGGTTTTTATGAGACTTTTAACTTTTTTTTAGTCTACATTCAAAGTAACTCCTCTTGAGCTCTTTCTTGAATGTACATTTACCAAATTAATTATAATGTAATTAAATATAAAGCCAAATTATTTTCAAAAGATAATTTATTCTTTGAATGCAAATAATAAAGAGTGGAAACATAAAAATAAGTAATTATATTCTTTATTAATAGTTTATATTTTATATTTTATGTGTTTATGCTTTACATATTTAAAAGAATAATAGGTAGCTAGTTTATTTCCAAATTTATTTTACTGGCTCCCTACCTCAAGTTGTTCAAATAGCATCTTGGAGTACCTTTTCCTAGTTTTTCTGTCATGTTTCATGAAATAATTTAAGATCAAAAGATCCATGAATTTCTTGAAATTTAAAATATATTAACCATACTTTTATGACTGTTCTCATTCATTTATTGAGTTTGCTGAAAACACAAGTTCTCACACATGTAAATTAAGACATGCAGTCTCCCATCGAGTTACATCCCCTGCACAGTAGTAGTTCCATCCAGGCAACAATTATTACTAATTCAGAGTTTAAATACTGTAAATGGGAATAAAAAAGTGATCTAATTGAGTCATTCATTTCTGGCCATTATACTATATTGTGGATTGAAGTTTTGCAGAGGTCGTCATGTAAATGTGAAAAAGTGCCAAGCCCAAAAGGAAATACTACTTTCTCACCAGAAGATGAAGAGCATACAACTTTGCCCATTTTCACAGGTGTGTTTATAGAACTTAGACAGTTTACTGATTTTTCCCACATCATGAAATGACTCCATTCTGTCCATCTGAACTTTTAATCTAAAATGTTTCTATCCAATTACATATGTTTTATACTACTATTTTTGAAATAAACATATTTTGTTCTTTATATTTATGTGTTTAATAATCACAAAATAAGAGGCTCCTATTATCTAGTCATTTTGATATGCCTGAGCACGTATGCTTTTTGATGGATATTTTTCTATTTATAGACACTTTGAAACTTCCCTATTCTCATATATTCACTTTGGTGGATTTCTTCCTGTAGGAAACCTGTCCTTGTCTTTGAAGTCAATTTGATTTCAAATTATTGTTTTCTAGTAAAAAAAAATAGCAATAACCAGGGTCTGTCAAAAGCAGTCTGCATCAACTGTGTTCTTATCTTCAGAATATGTCAGAAGAACTATTTTAGCCTATATTTTTGAGATTTAGAAAATATAATCTGAAGTAGTCAATGAAGTATAAATGATAAAAATTACAGGTTTACCAAAGATCAATGGTTTGATGATCAGTGTGACTTTTGTTTTTAAGATAAAAAATCTTCATTTAATAAGACTCATGAAAAGTGGTCTTGCTGTGTCAAAAACTGTTACTACATTTCTAGTGAAGAGGCAAGTTGGGATGACAGTAAGAAATTATGTCAAGATCGTGGATCTAGTCTCATTAAGATTGATGACCAAGAGGAGCAGGTATGTTTATACCTTAATAGTGAATTGGTGATGATAGAAAATTTGTTTGTAGTGAATTAGAAAAGGCATTGAGGTTTACTTCTAATATCATTTGTCATATTTGATTTGAAATAATTATAATTTATTGGTGCAGAATTACCTAGACAAAACTGAATATAATTATAACAGACCTGAGAGAATAATTGCTTAAACAAAGAAATAGCTTTGCTGTAGTTTCTATGGAATGACTTGATTTTTCCATTGTACATGGGTCAGCACATTTTATTAAGAGCTTTCAATGATATGAGCATTCTAAAAGTGGCAGTTGAACATAGTGAGATATTTGTGTGCAACATTGATATTAGATTGGGTTACACTTTCTAGAAAAGATAAATTCCTATTCTGATCTTGGGGAAAATTTGAAGGAAACTAATACAGTTGAAATGATTCTGCAAATGAAGTGTTTTCTACTCGCAATAGATACTTTTCTTTTCTAGAAGGTTTGAATAAGTTTGGGATATGTTTTTACACATTTGTGTAAACAAACATAATATTAATTTAATTCTATGAATTTCTTCTAATGATTTATTTACACACTGAATTCCATTTATTATATTTAGTACTAGCAATGTATATTTTTGTATTCAAATGACAAACAAAATCGAAACAGTTTTGTTTATAAATTTTATTATTAAAACAGAAACATAATGAATATTTCTCACTACCACCAAAACTGGATCAAAAATAAAATATGGGGCCAGAGTGATAGTACAGTGGGTAAAGCATTTGTCTTGCAAATGGCTGACAGGGTTTGATTCCCAGTACTCCATATGGTCTCCTGAGCTCTGAGCCAGAAGTAATACTTGAGCACCACTGGGTCGTTCAAAAAACAAATAAATAAAAATAAAATATGAATTCAAAGACAAAAAATTTGGACATAGTCCAAGAAATAGTACAGCAGTAGGGCATGCATGCCTTGCACGCAGCCGACACAGGAAGAACCTGGGTTCGATTTCTGGCACCCCATATGGTCCCTGGGAGCTAGGAGTGATTTCTGAGTGCAGAGCAAGAATTAACCACTGAGCGTCACTGGGTGAAACCCAAAAACTAAAAATAAAAATTTAGACATAGTCTCAAATACCTTTATTAATGTAAATCATTATTGTTGTTTCTTCCTTCCTCCACATAACCATTCACTGAACTACCTCCATTCCATTGTCAGAGCTAAAAAGGTTGGTTTTCACTGGAAACCTTCCATTTCCTTCCTTTGTTTCTTTATATTCTATATATTAGTGACGTTGATTTTTA